>NW_019213705.1:162693-171041 GCF_002532875.2 Varroa jacobsoni
CTGTTTTTACCACCGGTTCATTCACGTAGTAATCCGGGTTGTGTACATGAACTGAAAAGGGATCCGCCAAACAAACCAACCTGCCCCATCGGCTTTATGTGTATAAAGAAGCACATGTATCACATTGTATGTACATATTGATTTTAATTTAGCTTCTTATATACTTGTAGAAGATCAAATTCAAAACGTTTTTTATGCTCATAAATCTAAGACATGGCGGTTATGCTGAGCCGATGGCGACCCGTATCGTCCGGTCCTTCGTTCTGCAAGCATTAACCCAAAACGAAATATTTGAGCATATAGAGCTTCTACGGCCTCTTCACAGAAATACCTAACGGAACTGCGGGCTTTTGAATCGTCAAGCAGATTGACGGTCAAGACTCGTCCTTGAAAACCGTCGGCAATTGCTAGACAGAATGCACTACAAACATACTACCGAGGTCATTTGGCCTAAGATTAAAATGTGTTAGTTCTTGAAAACTGCTACGTCATAACGTTCATTATATAAAACAGGCCCTATCGGTGTGTATTCTAGATAAGAAGTTGGAATGTTATGAAAGAACTTTGTGAAAATGGGAAAAGCTAGTAATTATTGCATTTTCGTGGACAGCACAATGGCTTGAGTATGGTCGTGATTGACTGAGATAGCCGCTTACCCGCTGACACCTAGCTTGAACGGATAATATTCAACCGGAAATTGTCTGCTAGCTGACAGTAGAAGATTAGGCGAAACGAACATTCTGTGTTCATACGAAAGGTATAGCGCAACATAGTACCATGGGATTATTATACAGGTATAACAGCACTTGGATTAATTAAACAGAAAGAATAAACTCGTCCATGAACTAATCATTGCTTCGGGATGCTTTCTATTGCAGGCTCGGGCCCGAACGGCATATGCGATATCAAGTCGCACCCATTTTTCCAATCGATCGATTGGGAAGCCCTTTACAATCGTCAGGTGACGCCGCCTTTTATTCCAGCTGTCAACCGATCCGACAATACCGTCTATTTTGACAAGGTATATGAGTGGATTCGATTTCTGCATGGGAGCGGCCGTTAAACAGTTATTTGTGGAAGCACACGGGAACTTAGAATTGAAGCAGTATTATGTGCTTTTCTTTAGCAGGGTTGCGGCGCGCAACAGAATGGCACTTTTCACTAAGCAAAACGAATTATTCTGCCATTTATAGCCAGGCCATAATCATATTGAATTTCATTGTTGTGTTACTTTTTTGTCTCTTGTTCAGGAGTTCACGTCAAAAACCCCCGAAGATTCACCGGGAGTTCCGCCGTCTGCCAACGCCCATGAGCTGTTCAAGGGGTTCAGCTTCGTTGCGCAGCTCGACCAGGAAGAAGTGCAGCCCAACGGTGATCCTGCTAAATGGTGAGTGCCAGAGTAGGCGGTGGCATTCTTTGCATGCCCATAATAACACATATCGTACGTAAATATGCAGTCCTTCAAATCACTAAAGATGTTTTTCAAAAAGTTCTTTTCAATGCGACCGAATCAGGGTATATAAACATGAAACCGAGCACAAACCAAGACATGTATATCACAAAATTATTTTTTTGGCCTATTGTCAAAACAATTTGCATTTATATATCGCTACAAATATGTATGTATACGCCAACGCTTAGAAATTAAGATGTGAACTACTCTCCTGATTTTGTACGCTTATCTGTCCCACAATTTATTCGATAACAGATGCTACCAAAGTTCGTACCTTACGGATTATTGGTGAAACGCGGCTGCTGGAATCATAGGATTAGTTGTTGATCTAATTATAGTTATTATTATCATGAACTTAAGGTTGAGAAATTTTCAATATCATGGGTCGCCTTTCGCCATCTTTCGATGAGCTTGCTTGCTGTCCTCTTTTTATGGTTGCTTTCAGTGGACGGATGCGTTTCTACGCGACGCGAGTTAATTGCAAAGCTAAAAGCTTGAAAGTCGCGAAAGAGGGCTAACGGCAAGTGACATTTCTAGAGAAACGCGGGAGCCTAATGGGTTAAAGCGCTAGCTTGCTGGTGTTTCCATCTGCTTAGATAGCCTTAGGGCTGTTCCAGAACGCTACTTTGATCGATGATGCATGCAGCCGCTAACCCCCCGCCGCAGCGTATACTTGGCATTAGTACATTTTCGCATGACCTGGCGTTCAGTTGGGTCGGTGGCAAGTCATTGAATAGTCGTTTGCTTAAGAACCTGTGGTACCATGCATTTAATTGACTCAACACTGGCAATATACATAAGCTGTTGCGTGGGCCGTGAGCGAATATATATATAATATACATTATTTATAGATGTATTTATATTCTGAACTGGATAGAAGAGTACAAAGAATCGAATATGGCTGGATGGCAGTGGTACACGATGGTAAAACCAGGTGGACAGGTTAAATGGACCAGTTCATCTCACATGACTAACTATGAAAGGGCTGAGGCGCCACCTTCCTCAGGCCCATCGCAGGTTGTTAAATAACACAGGCAAGCTCGCAATCTATCGTATTACAGGTTCGTGAATTGGCGTTTCGTTATACGGACCAGAAGAAAAGCCTATTTGGTAGCAAGTTTTTAGCCGATCGTCTTTATTTGCTGGAGGTGCAGCAGGCCGCTATAAAGTATCGCAAAAATAGGTCTTGTTTCAAGGAAATATAAACTTGAATCTTGTAAAGTTGAATTTATATGAATAGATAAGCAGTATTTAGCTTGATTTATGTCATTTCAATATAAAAAAAAAACAAGTTAGGCGATACACGTATTCTACGTCAGAGTTTTTAAAGGCTGCAACGTCGATGCACCTTATCCAATCCTATTTTACGGTGAATGTCATTACCGTTCTGTTTCGACTACAGGCAATGCTTGCTTCGCTTGTAGTTATCAAACTGCGTTTTCTTCATCACATTAGTTCAAATTATCGTTGACACCTAATATCTCGAATCATAGTGTTGATTTTGTGATATTATGTTACGTTTCCGCAAAAAACTAATAGGGCTACCACCAGCGATTGATATAGCCTGCAGGAGTGCAGGCTGCCAAGCGTAAACATTGTTTCTCCTAGGCAGCCTTACATAATGTGCGGTCCATCAGATACTCACATTCAAGGGCACGATAAAAAAGTAACTCCCGTTTTATACTTTACTAGTAAATTTTTTTTCTAATATATACAACCGTGTTCATATTTTTCCATTATTTTATGGATTAAGTGTAATGTGTTGAGATTAATTGTAGAGTACTTATCGATGGTATTTGCGGCTCCCTTGACTTTGTGCAGGTTTCTGTGTGATGTTCAATAATACATTGCAGTTAAACTTTAGTTAATAAGGCGTTTCGAAAGGCCAAACCGGTAACTTCAATACAGATTGAAGCTTTCGAAAGCTTCTCTTATATGAACATGCGCCAGAGTAACCAGAACATAACGTCTACTCTGTTAACCTAGACAAGGATAGTGACAATCTACAATGTTGAAACCTTCTCAAGCGTTCCGCGGCTGCCTCGCATTTTATCGGTCTTCATGTGTCGGGCGTTCTAACTCATGTACTGGCATTTGCTGCATGCAGTGTGATACCTGTTTTGCTCTTTGTAATCGGTTGTGTTATTAAAGAAATGTCGAAGCCTAAGCGAAATGATGGTTAAAGAACGCTACTAAGTCTCTGTTACATAAATGATTTCGTAGGTACAATCTGAATTATAAAGAGTCGATCCATAAGGACTATGAGATTAAGGAAGAGATTGGACGTGGAGCATTCTCAGTATGCAAACGATGCGTACACCGCCAATCAGGGAAAGAATACGCAGTCAAGGTATGTACATCTTAGTTAAAGGCAACGGTAAATATGCATGAACCATGGGCAATTTAACCACTAAGCAATAACTTAAACCTCTCCAACGTGTACATTTCGAAGGGTTAGTTATACCTACATACACATAATGTGCAATTTTGTTGCTAACTCGTTTGTGCAGATCGTAGATAAGTACAAGAAAGACTGCCAGGAGGAAATCGAGATTCTTCTTCGTTACGGACAGCATCCCAACATTTTGACGGTTTACGACGTCTACCAGGACTCCGGCTCCGTGTTCATTGTGATGGAGCTATTGCGTGGCGGCGAGCTCCTAGATCGTATCCTTTTTGAGAAGCACTTCAGCGAGCGCGAGGCTTGTGCGGTAGTCGAAGTTGTGGCTAGGACTGTAAAATTCCTTCATGACAATGGTGTCGTACACCGCGACCTAAAACCATCCAATATCATCTATGCTGATTCATCGGGTGTTCCAGAAAGCCTGCGGATTTGTGATTTCGGCTTCGCCAAACAAATGCGCGCTGAAAATGGTCTTCTGATGACGCCTTGTTATACCGCAAACTTCGTAGCACCAGAGGTGCTCAAAAAACAGGTAAATTTGATTAAGTCATAGATCTAGTGAAAGTTTGTGAATGATATGAAACGTTGAAGGAAACTCAATGCGACTCAGCTATGCTGCGTTTTATACAAGCTTATTTTCGTGATCAAAATAAACTGGGATTATTTACAAAATTTCATGATTTTCCAGTCCCATATATTCAATTAATATACCTATTCATGTGCAACTTATACCTTTTTTGCCCAGATACATTTCGTCTGATCGTGCTATCAATGTATAGTAATAATAAAAATAATGCTAACAATATCCACGCTTGTATATTTTGGCTATTTTTGCTTTTTAGGGTTATGACGAAGCATGTGATATTTGGTCAATGGGTGTACTTCTTTACACAATGTTAGCGGGCCATACTCCTTTCGCGTCATCGAACGACTCACCGGATGACATTCTAGCTCGAATCGGCTCAGGCAAATTTGATCTGGAAAAGGGTAATTGGGCAAACATCAGTCCGCCAGCGAAGAACCTCGTCGAGAAGATGCTGCATGTTGACCCGAAGCAGCGTTACAAAGCCGCTGATATCCTGCAGCATCCATGGGTGCTGTCCAAAGCTTCATTGCCAACGCGCCAGCTGCCACACTCGCAAGATGCACGTCAGATAAAGGCAGCTATGGACGCAACCTTTGCAGCTATCAACGCCGGCCAGAAGAGTCCAGTACTCGAGCCCGTGGATGCGTCAAGCCTCGCCCGCCGCCGAAAGAACAATGCATCTTCACCTCTCAGTGTCAAGAAAGCGTGAGCGCCCAATTAGAAAGTTTTAAATTTATTCGTTTGAACTACCTGGCCTAAGGCTATGCCATGGTATATAAAGCAAAAAAGTCCACCTTATATGCCAAACAATACAATAATGACCCGGATTATTGATGGCAGACAACATTTTCGATTAACTAATCACATCAATAGCATTCAGAGAAAGAGAAACAGAGAGAAAGAGCAAGGAAGATGTTTTTTAATAGCGGATCTACTTGCTTCCGAAAAACTGAATCCGAAAATTGACCCTCAGCGTTTGTAACCGGAGGGCCATTGCTGTGATTTGCACGTTATTTATTAATTCATTTCTATTTTTATTATTATTATTGTCATAAGGCACTATTTATAAAAACGTCCGTACGAATGTAACTATGATCAGAAAGCCATCGTTGCCTAGTACGAGGGAAATCACAATAATTACATTGAGCCCGATACGGCGTATACAAGACAGATACAACGGGCGACAAAAAACCTTGTGGTCAACGGCCACTTAGCTAACCGAATCTGATGATGAAGGTATTGTCGAGTATACTTCATATGTGCTCACGGGTATTTAGACGGAAGGTGGACAGATAAGCTAATGTCCTTTGTATATATTCACATACACCAATGGTCACGACAGCTGTCAGTGAATTCGAGACGTAAACGGATAAAACCCAACTTGATGACCCGATTATCTGTGTGAGTCGTTAGGTAATTGAAACGAAGGAAGAATGACTTAATCGCTACAAGGAAAGTTTGTTCAATTCGAAATGATAAATTGGACTCCTAAATACGTTGAATATGAGCTCTAGCTGTTAGGCATTTTATCTCGTACAACCAATTGTATATATAATACAAAACTATCCATTGGTTATCGATGGGCGCGCCAACATTTACGACTGATCGAATCGATTAAGTAGTCGACTGGTCGCCATTTATAAAATACACAGTCGTGCGGACACAGCACTAGCCTTACAGTAATTAAAAAAAGACAAAGAGCCTTCAAATGTGTGTGAATATTATAAAAATAATTATAATGATAATAATAGCCATAATGCATAATAAACAATCGAACGATCGTATGCCACGTTGATAATTGATACAGTAAAATTCGGTAGAGAAATATCAACTAATATTCTGGAATTCTCCATATAATACAAACGTTCATCTGTCCTCCCGTGAACGCGTATAACGTCAATCACTATCGTAGTGTTCATCATTAAATGGAGCATCTATAGGGACGACAATAACAATATATATAAACATTGTTCTGACTCTTGTTCCCCTTCAATTAGTTGTCACTACTCGATAAATACTACATCGTGAGCGTGGATGGAATCGAAAAACCGTTGTGAGTCGAGAGTGACACTAGATCGAAACTCTCTTCGGCCAGTAGGTTCCGCAGCCGTTCCAGCAATATCCAGATACAACAAAATACTGCCGAGCTTGTACACACACATAACTCCTTGGTAAAGGATGAAAGTAAAAAAATGAATATAAATCGACCTATATAATTCATTTTTTCGTTCATTCATTCAGCTAATTAGAAGTGATTTTCAGCAGTGGCAAAAAAAAATTAGAAAAGCATACTAGACGAAGTGTGACTGAGGTGGAAAAATAAAAATAGACGATATTGTACAACGGAAATAACACTATTACACTAGTTATACTCACTACCAGCTGCGCAGAGTGACAGACGCAAGAGGCCACATCGCTATGCATTAACACTTACTATGATCATAATTGTTAGCGAGTAGTATTGCTATGATTACGACTTGTATGATCGAGAGAAACGAATGTAATTAACACTATTGATATACTGAGATATCCTTATGATAAGAAAAAAAATTGAAAATTAATTAAATTTGAAATGAACGCCCGTACAGAATATGATCATCATATAATCATGGTTTTATTACCACTGAAACTGTTCTTCTACCGTTCAAGTCGCGAATCAGTCCTCTTCCATTGCATATATATAAATTGAAACTAGCAGAGACGACAACAACATTAACGACAGCGGCAACTAAGACCCATTGAAGATGAACCACTAGATGAAAAAAGCACTCTCTTTAAGAAGAAAAGGAACAGCAACAAACATGTAAACACGTTCTTGTAAAAAGTAGCACTCGTTATTTTTTGTCGTTTTGTTTATAACACACATTTTAGCTTCACAACATGAAGGACATACGAGGCATGAAGGAAAACAATTGCCAACAAAGTTGGCTGTATTTTAAAATCGTGACTAACGCCCGTCTCTCTACTTTTGTTCCTATGTACCTTTATTATACTTACGCTTGCCATACTTCTATTCTATTGATAATTGCCTAGTTAACCAAGTATAATAAATAATTAGTGTTGATTTGAAAAAAGCAGTAAAGCGTAGCTAGTACACGAATATAGACAAAACGAGAAATCAAATATGTATTTGCCTTCACCGATTATAGGAACGACAACTGAAAGCTTAGTTGAGTGCATACAAAATAACGATTTGAGAAGATTACAGATAATAACGATGTGACATAGGTTTGCTAGCCACAGCAATAGATTAAACCCGTAGGAACCAGAGCGGGCGACCTGTCGTTTCTGTTTTCAAAAAAAGTCGGGAGACAAAAGAAACTTTCCATAAAACGAAGCAACAAAGACAAGAATGATGGAGGGCAAAATCGTCTAAAAAACCACACAAAAAAAGAACAAAGTGCTGAAAAAGCGGGGCAGTAATTTCTAATCGTTTGAAGTTTCCGCCACCCTATGGGAAAAAGGCTCATACAAAACTGAAGCATCTTTCCCAAGTTACCCACGTGGAGCGGAATGAGTTGTTACTCAAGTGAAAACCTGTAGTGATGCACACCACCCTTTAGAAAGGTCCTTCACTACACAAGTACATCACTGGAAGAATCGGGGCTCTCTCACCAGTATCACACACTACAGTGCCGTGTTGATCTGATCGACTGTGTATTATTCACACCACAATTCAATGTATTGCAAACTGTAAGAAGGCCACTTAAAATGGGGCAAAAATCAACACATCTATGCCAATATGAAACGAGTTGCTTTGGGTGCGTTTGACCGCGCTTCAGCTTTCTTAACCTTAGCTACGTTGTGTATTGTAGAATACGTTGTACATGCTATCATCAAGTATATATATATATATATATGAATATATAGATAGGGAAAATGCGAAAAAACGAGAGATCTTAATC
>NW_019213706.1:0-47271 GCF_002532875.2 Varroa jacobsoni
TGCACATGTTTGCTTATGTACAGTAGTCTGCAGTCTATTTGCAACTCCTGAAGTACAAATACATAAAGGCAAATTAATTTATATGTCCAGTATTAAGTATCTTTCTTTTTTTCTGGAGAAAAATACTCGCAACCAGTCCGTCCCTTTTTACTGAATTTTCCATTAGGCCATTTCATACCGCAGTAAGACACCCTACGGAATAGACACGATGACCGTTTGGTCGCGTACTTTATCCGCTCGCTTCTTTTTCTTTTTGAGCCGCGCTGTAGCATCAGCAAAGAAGCTCTCCTCGCTATGTTCTTCAGCTTCGCGTTGAACAAACGAGAGCGCTTGAAGGTTGAATGACACAAGATCTACTAGTTGCGTCATTTGGCTCCGAACCACCTGCCAATCAAGAATAATTAGATAAATCGTCTACTAGCTCTGTTAGAAAGACAATAAAGATGTTTTTACTTTAAACTACCATTAAACTTTGTCACCTAGGGATAAATATTTCAGCTGATTTTTCCCTTCTGGCAGATAAAACATGTTTCAAACCGCACATCAAAATACTTTTACCTAAAATCCCTTTATGTGTACAGTGTAAATATAAAATATCAATGTTGGATGTTTACATAATATGTGTACTGACATCTAATGCACCTAATTAGCGGATATCTAATACAGGCTCTGTCTGTTAAATAGAACAATAGGTCTAAGAGTGACAGTCGTACTAAGTGTAACCTCCATAATAAGTAGTTTATTTTGCACGTACCCGCTGGGCCTTGTCCATAATCTTCACAGCAGATGCAGTAACAAGCAACTGCCCTGAATGAATTCGAATTAAGAAGAAGAGTGCTCTAGCCATTAACTCAACATCCCAACCTCGTTCAATTAGATCTACAAGAATTTCTAACAATGCCAGCACCTGATCGAAGGGCAACACAATAAGAGTCTCTTCCATTTCCGCAGCCGTAATCCGCTTGATCTCTTCAAGGATATAGCGGAAACGGCACGTTGTTCGGTGTATCATAAGGAGAACATGGGGCGCCGCTGGTTTGGTGCCAGCTTTTTTCGCTTCGGCTTCTTTCTCAGCCTCTTTTTCAAACACATCAAGGGCTTCGAGAAGCCTCTCTGCGCATTTTATTGTGACCAGAGTTTTCTTGCCGGCCATGGCTACTTCCTCTTCGCCCTCTCGTGGAATTACCGCTTCCTCAGTGTCTAACTCCTTTTCAGCTTCTTCTTCGCGTTCTATTTCCCGCTGTTCCTCGAGAACCAACGGTTCCTCTGTTTTATCCCATATTCGTATACTTTTGTCATGGCTTGCCGTTACAACATGCTTGCCATTTGGGCTAACTGCCAATGCCCACACCTCGCGTTGATGACCCTCGAGTGTGAGAACACGCTGGAAGTTATCGGCATCCCAGTGCTTTACAATCTTGTCTTTGCCTACAGAAAAGAACTGGTGCGACTTAGGCAGGAATTGGACACCCATGACAGAGTCTGAGTGCGCGAATAGTGACTTATGGCAGTCACCAAAATCAAGTCCCCAGATCTTCACATTTCTATCCGACGAGCCTGATATTAGCAGATTGGAATCGTCCGAAATGTCCATACACAGAACAGGGTACTGGTGTCCATACAAGGACAAAAAGAACTTCAAGCTGTCCATGAAGAATACCTTGACGGTATTGTCCGCCAAGGAGACAGCAAGGAGCTTCGCGTTTGGAGAAATTTTCAAGCAGAGAATTTCTTCAGGCATTTCGAGACACCTGAAATCAGAGGCTACTATTATTACTCAGATGCTGCATTTCATGTCTATAAGAGCTCAAAGCCAATTTAGCTCTTTAACACGAAATATACATTCTTTAGTAAGATGTAAAACACTTTCATAGTATGTTTGCACTCAACATATTCCAAAAAATAGGTGTAGCCAGGGTAGCTTAGCTGACTAGAAGAACAGAACGCATTCAAAGAAATACAACATGCTTTAAACGAGTGACATACCTGATTAGCTTGAGGGTGAATTTCCGAGCCTCCTTATTGATTTCGACGTCCCAGAACTTAACGACTTTGTCGCTTCCCCCAGTCACCAGACCTTTTTTATCTGGTGTGAAGCATAATGACCAACACGGTCCTTGGTGGGCGTCGATTGTTTCAGTGAGTTCGCCGGTAACCAGATCAAACAACTGAATTTTCCCCGTCTTTGTAGCGACTACGGCATGCCGATCTCCTCGTAGCAGGCCACAACTTAAGGCGTATTCACAGTCTAACGAACGAATACATTGAAATGACTGTGCGCTCCAGAGTTTCAACTGCTCTCCAGAGGCCGAAATGATACCTGGCAGTAGAAGAGACAATGTTATACACTGATTATTCTACCGAAAGCTTTAAACACAGTTTCGACTTTTAGCCCCTTAATAATACGGTTTCTAATAATATACTATCTGTCACAAAAGCAGAAAAACTAACCAGCGTTATCCGATGTGAAACAGAGGGTACGAACATCTGTCCGGTGTCCAAGATGACGCAAGCTGTCGACCACCTTGGCGGGTTCCTTCTTCTCTTCAAAGTAGAGCTCCATGATGTCGAGGGCGTTGCTTTTCAGTCCGATAAGAGCACGAAGTGAGGATGTAGATTTTTCGACCAAGATGTCGGCAGTAGACACTTTTCCCTTGCATGAGATTACGTCTGCGGATTGTTATTAAACCAGTTGTATGTGTGCTAAAAATATTGCTTTTCTTCCTTTAAATACACGATATCCTAATAACCGTGACAGCATGTTCTTGATAAGCTATAAAAAATAAAAAGCTAAGCTGCCTGTCTTGAAGGCCAGAGCGAGTTTCTGTGGTGCTGCTCTGTACCTACTAGTTAGCCTGGGTCCTTTAGGTTTTATGTAACACGCTGTCCGCAGAGGCACCCTGGTGAACGACAGCGTGTCTTTCTGAGCTGTGTCGATTAGTGGCCCAAAAAACACATAAAATAAATGTAAATGATACTTTGCTTGAAAATACAAAAGTAGATGACTCATATCTCATGAACGGGTTCACCAAGGACTTGAAACAAACTTATTACAAGGAGCCATCCACTATATCACATAAGCACACGTCAACTCTACTAACTTGAGTTATTCGCAAATGTAATTTTTTATTCGTTTGATTATATGAAAAACGCACAGCAGCACCTCAGTTTGCTCTAAAAGCGGCGTCTGCAGTACGGATCCTTTGACTATATAGGAGTTGTTACAATGCTCACAAAGTACGGACTTCTCAAGAAGAAGATCGCAAGCATTTCAAAAGCATTCGGTAAAACACAATGGCACAAATAAGAGATAAACTTTTAGTGTCGCTTTAAGTCTACTGCCTTTTTTACCCGAATGAAAATCATGAATCTGACGAAACTATGATGATGTTATACGCTTGAGCCCTGTTCATACTACATATTTTAAGATTTGAATCAAGCCTGTCAACTTTGCGGTATCAAACTCAAGATATCGACTGTAAATTTAAAACATCCATGTTTACACGTGTGGCATATTACATACGGGCGAAAAACTGCTACGGAAGTAAACAAGATTCTTTTATTAGCCGTACTTTAATTTTTTTCTAGCTATGCTGTAATTTACAACAATTATATTTTTGTTCCTAATACGAACTCTCTTAACACGTAAGAAACGGTTCCAGGACCAGTTGTCACAGTTTAAATCGAAAATGGTTTTGTTCGTCATATTTCATAAAAAATCCACACTCCACCTTTGATACGTGACAAACTGAAAACAGTTTGAATTTCAGCGACATGAAAAAATATGTTTCTACATATTCAGAATAAGACATATTATCCATGTTCTGAAAAACATGACGGCTCAATATTCTGACTGTATTTTTACATCAAGAAAAATTAATTTGAACGAATCACAAACATGAACAAATCTATCTGGGACACTAAATAGCTTGAGGTGAATGACTTACCGCAATAATAAAACAAATTTCTTTTTTTAACTTATAAATAAAAGGGCATAGAATAAATCGATAGAATACGTAAATAAATGTACAATAATATTATCATATACTCACTGAGTCGTCGCACCAGATCCCTCACAGAGATTTCTTTTTCGACCTTGACATCGTCGTCTTCAGCCTTCCGCTTGAGTTCCTTCTTAAGTCTTTTGCTGTGCTTTTTGCGGACCTCATCCTCGGTGAGCATGCGGAAAATCTCAACCTGATGATCTTGGCCCCAACAAGCGATTACAAACGAACGTTTATCTAAAATCAGACCGCATGTTCGACCTTCGGAATGGACACAGAACTATTTGTTAATCGAAATTAAAACTTCAATTACAAAATGCATTGTTTAAAATGCATTTTAAAAACTGCTTACAGCCTGGATCAAATTTGATGGCAAACGCATTGCACTTTCATGCTTTGCAAGGAACTTTCACATCACAAAATGGGTCCAAAATATGCTTTCCTGCGGTACGTTTCTTCATACAGTGTTAACAGCGCTATTCCCGTAATGACTTCAGACATGATCCAGTCGAATAATGAAATATAAAGCCGCATCTTAGGTTTTTCATTGTTCTAATGTATCTCGAAACATAATTGACGACTAAGAGTAACATGCAGATTACCGATCGTATACCTTTTGTACGTAATACTATTTTGAAGGCTTCAACATATCATATAAATTATTGTGCAGCTCAAATGAATCTAAAAAGAACAAAGGTACACTAATAGCCTGATATTCTGGATCTACAAGACAACTACTCTTTGAAGAATCGCTTTGAGAAAATTGACCCGAAGGCTATCAGTACTACCAATAGACTTATCTCAATATTTTACCATCCAACATGTAGGTTCAAACAGTATCTGCACAAGTAATTTAATCGAGTGTACCTTTTCCTTGCCGAAGAATCGTCCCTAAACGTGCCAACCGGAGGGGAGAGGCTATTTCAGTATCGCCTGCTTCGTTATCCTCATTTTTTCTCTGATCTGATAACTCGTTTCCGCCTCGGGTATCCTCATCATCTTTCTCGAGCTGAAATGATCCGTCAGCTCTAGTTTTTTTCACTTCTTCATAATTTCTTCCTTCTGAACCATCGGCCTTTACAAATGACAAGCGCCACACAGTCAGTTCCGGCGCCGATGTTCCACTAACCTAAATAGATAATATAATATTACAAATATCAACAGAGAAAAGAGGCACGTTATTATGGAAAAACATATATATATGAACACTGAAATCACCTAAATGAAGAATATTTAGATTTTTAACGTTCGATGTCGTCGTTAAGCATTGCTTTAGATTGACAAAGTAAAATCGCTTTTCTTCACGACTTATGGGTTTGACCTGAAATTTGGATTTTGCTAAACTTGCTGCAACATAATGTACTTTCTATGCAGTTAGTTAGGTGACCGCATGCTAGTTAAAGTATAACGTGCAAGTGGACACCCCATGTACGAGGTGTTCACTTCATTTACCGGCTAATATTTGACTAACTAGAGTTTGCACGTTAGAATGAATTAAAAAGAACTTACACAATATTCCTGTGAAGCCAAGTAAGACCACAAAAGTGCAAGTAAAAATTCATTTCTACATATTTTACTGCGACTAAGCGATGACCTCTTAATAGTCTTCCAACAGAAGATTTAGATTAGGCTGACACATATCGTAACTAATACGTAATAAAATATTATATTGAGTCTTGCAGGTAGTACTAACCAGCCATTTTCCATCGATGACCACAAAGTCCCAAACTTCGCCGCGGTGGCCGACAAGTGTATAGAAGCAATGCTGAGTATCTAGATCCCAGAACTTAATAAACGAGTCCTTTGATGATGATACTAGGACTGATTCAGATAAGAAACTTACCTAAAAGATATATAATCACAAATTTTTAATTACCGTCTTCGTTTAAATTAAAACTAAAACGAAAAGGCACAACAGTGAATCATATATACTATTTGGTAAAATTACTCTGTAAAATTTTTGGCTGAACTTACAATAACTTCAGTCTAGGTAAAAAAAAAATACTGAAATAAAATGCACATAAAATTAGCTGACTAGCAAGTCGATTCAAAAGAACAACGCTCTTACATACGTAAGCGATATTCGCGATAAATTATTAAAGCAGCATCCTTAAAAACAACCACAGATCATGATAGACAACCCTTGCTTGGCCTCAATCATGACTCAGAAACGTTTAACTTTTATTGGGGTGTCTAGAACAATTTATGAACAATATTGTTTAGCGTTAAAATCAACGGCAATAACTGAATATTTCTTTCAAGGAATGAAGAGTAATGATAAAATTAAGCAGGAAAAAAACAACAGATAATGACGCAATTATTAAAAATCGTACCTTTTGAAACGGGTTGCTATGGTTACGAAATTATTGAGCAAAACAGAGCACGGACAATGCGCCCTTTATCGACTTAATATAGATTCATTTAATTTGTGTAGTGTACCCTAAAGACAGTCTGCACGATTGGGTATAAATAAGAGACCTGCTTCGACCACACCTTCAATGAACGAAAAGCTTCCATGGCTACAGCAGCTTCCTCCTCTGTTTGAAGTCTTGAGGTGTATTTACCCCTTTGGCAGTGATTGTAACCACTTGTTGTTTCGGTTAAGGATCCTTGCCTAATACTTATAACGATAGATTTCACCGGCGTACTCCCTTTCGAGAAACAGAGCTTCAGTTATTAAGCTCTGATTTTCAATATTCACCAATATCTTTACCTTGACTTTCATTGTTCTTCAACGAAATTCATTTAGCTTACAACCGCAATACCCTGAACTCTAGACAACTAGATAATTCATTTCTTTGATTAAGTTTATCTTGTCAAAATTTTATTACACTTTTTTAGAGCTATGCTTTTCGCCGTTTGACAATGATGAAAGCCTCTATTTCTGGAGGAAAAGCATCGCATTCGGTTCGAGAAAATAATAGCCTTTAGGGAATAATCTTCACTATCTTTAAAATGAAGAGATTCTCAATGAAGGGGATTTTGTTTAGCTTATCTTGAGGACCATATCAATTTCCAAACGCCATTGTTCGCTCTTAGTACTTTTTTTCCGTACAAAACCCCATTCTTGGTTTTGAGAATTTTCAGGATTTTTTTTATTTAATGCGCTCATTATCTTGAAGTTTGGCTAAAGCGAATGTATTATATAGACTGATGTCTTACAGTATTAAGGTATTTAGACTAGATTTAATAAGAGATTTAGTAGATTGTATTGGTTACCTGCGTTATGGGTCCTTTGTGACCTCTCAATCGATAAAGACCACTCTCGTTAACAATATCCCATACAATGATAACACCGTCCTTTGCACCAGTTACCAATTTACTTCCTATTTGAAAAAAATAGGAAGATTCAAGAGTTAATAAAAATGAATATCGGTATTAAGTTAATGAGAGAGTACTGCACTTAAATACAGTGGGAAAATCGCTATCTGGGGGCTATGTGAGATGTATAAAGATTTTATTACACAACTTTCACATATAGACCAGAAAAGTTAAAAATGTAACACGGCAAGTATTAAATGCCTACTATTAAAATTAAAATAATATATTATTATTACATTTTGTGTACCTTGTTGTTTTTCTTAAATTTAATAATTTAATTTAATAAGAATTTAAACCTACCTGCATTAAAATGTTCCATGGTCTTTAATCATTTTATTTATCAACGCATGATTTTCTTTTATTTAGTGTTGCGACAACAAGGCAGTCTGTGGTAGATGATTTACTCGTTTATAAAATGGAAACGACATTTAAGTTTTTACAGAAAACAGCTTACCACTAGGATCTAACGTCATACAAGTAACTCCAGCCCTATGCCCTTGAAGGGCAACTCGAAGTGAGCCATCCTCAAAAGAGAAAACTTTTACTGTCCCGTCGGCGTAACCAACCGCAAGGAGACCTCCATTAAGAACGCATAAACGTACAGCCTCCGATTTATCACCTAAATGTGAAAGTCAATATTAATAAAACAAACATGTAGACAAATAATATCATATTTATTACCTGCCTATTAATAAATTCTGTTTGTTCAAGATCAGTTACAGAGAGGACTCCATCAGAGGTAAAGATTTCACTTGATGAATACAATTCAGTGATGCTGTCCTACAGACAATAACTGCTTTTTGGGTATTCGAAACGCGTAATTCGTTTCAGATGCCAAATACCTTTGCAAACAGTTAACTTCTGTTTTGTTTTGAGATCCCAAAGGATGACATCTTCACAGACTGTCACAGCAACATAGCGGTGTTTCATCGACTTGATTCGTATAAAAATTGCGTGACCATCGGCGTTACTGACTGCTCCAAACGATGGTCCGGCCACAAAACGTAGGTACTGAGTTGTAACACCCATTGTAACAACTAGCACTTATGGGGGTTGCTGTATCTTTCACGCACTAGAGCCCTAAACGCACCTTTGTTTGCACTGTAGGTAAAGCACAAAAAAAATACATGTACAGCAGTTAGAAGTAGCAATATTTCCATATACTTCAAGTCCTAGTATCAGAAGCATAACAATAAATTATTAACAAATGTAGACACACAGGTATTTTTTAAACCTAGTGAACATGCTGAACAATTTTTTTCTATACAGTGCAATTATGATGTCGTCATAAAATAAACATTGGCCTCCACAAAAAGCTAATTTACACATAGTCACATTAATTTTCTTTCCTTCCTGTCTTCTGTGAATATTATGTAGTATATCCGTGTACGTTTGTTAGTCAAAACAAACCCTTTAAACGACGCAAAATACGACATGTTCACCAATGGACCTAATGGCTTTCTTTTGCAGCATTCTGACTGACTGCATTACGCAAGTAAATTGCATTCTATCGACTTTCTGAAATCAGTTTTTCTACAGTTGAACTATATGGCTACCATATGTCAATAAATCTACGAATTATCACAACACAGAATTGTCGACAATTTCAAAGTGATCGTCACTGAACTTGAAGGTAGAGTTCCGTATGATTGAACGTATCATTATAATTTTTTTATTATCAACATTTATTACTGGTTAGTGCAATCGGTATGTGCCTCCCGGGAGTATTAGCGAATGTGAAACGTTTAACAGTCAGAAAATGGCTAACGTCTTAAGCACCTTTAACACAGAACACATGCACGTAACCCATATGCATTATCCACTCTCCTAGCGTGGGGTTCGTTTAAATCTGATCAACATTTAAGTAATTTCAAAAGTACGTTGGGTGTGTTCACCAATTGACTCAATTTTGCAGAAGTTTATTTCATGACACACATACCGGTACGCACGTGCTACAAACATAATAATAGAACCCATGTTATTTATTTTTATTAGAGCGTCTGCTTTATCGATCCGCGGGAGTCTTCAAAACTGCACTCATCATAAGTCAAATAACATGGCTTACAATTACATACAATTTCTAGTTAATTAAGATTTCTGCCGAAACATGTTAAATGTGTGTGTTTTGGCAAAAAATCAGCTCGTAACTAACTTGTTAGATAGGTTTAATAAATGATATGTTCCTTACTCGGCAGTAATATAATTGGAAGATTACGATACGATATGCAAAACGTTCTTCCTTTCAATTCCATCAACACAGTGTATATCAGTAATTTCTCTACAAATTCAGCAAATATTTGCGGTGCGCAACACCAAACAAACAGAAAAAAATATGGCTACTCATTATTCGCAGAAAAGTTGCGTCGTTTAAAAAAAGTAAGCTGTTATGTAGAAGCTATGCAAACGAATCAACTAAAGACCCTCCTGTCCGCCTCAATGAAAACACCGCTGGCGGCTGAAAGTGATTCGTGCGCTGAGCAGCAGAGAGCGAACGTAAACATAGACACCAAATTTCAATGCAGTTATTATAAGAGGTAAGAGCCAGTGCATGTGTTAGCATTTGGCTGGATGATCCCTGTAAAATGTGCATAGTATTCGTGCGCTTTTTCGACGTGTAATTGCAAGTTAATGAAAGAAGATGTCTTGCCGATTGTTGCAAATTCCCCGACCTATCGAACGGCACATGCTTCACTTGTTAGCCGGAAAAACTAAGGGGTCGTCGGCAACAATATCTCTGGGTAGTAGCTTCATCTCGCGCGGACGTTTGAGCGGAGAAGCGACCTCAGAGTTTGGTTACAAAAGTCGACCACCGTTAGCTCTCGTTCTAAATGAAGCCAAGTATAATTTTACAAGTTTACCGGGAATTCGGCGCTGGCAAAATCTATTTGCAACACAGAAACCACTACAACCCGACAAGGAGGTGCAAAAGGATGATGCGCGTGCATCTGATCCGAATCAGCAGAAAAGTCAAAACCAGCCACCGTGGCCTTTTGGGGCGGGACCTGGCGGCCCAGACGGGAAGAAAAATCCATTTAGCAAGCGACCGGGTGATGAGGGCTCCGACAAACTCATGCAGTATGCCCTTTTTGGCGCAGTGGCGTTAGTGAGCCTCCTGGCAATGAATGAAATGCGCTACAAGGAGATCAGTTGGAAGGAATTCATACAGCAATATCTGGCTAGGGGACTAGTCGAGAAGCTTGAAGTCATTAACAAGAAATGGGTGCGCGTTCGACTTCAGCCCGGCGCAAGTGCTGACTCGAGTATTCTTTGGTTTACCATTGGTTCAGTTGATTCGTTGGAGCGTAACTTGGAGAACGTGCAGCTGGAAATGAACATTGAGCCATCGAACCATGTTCCTGTAGTCTACAAACAAGAACTCGACAGCCTGAGCCTGTTCTCGCATTTACCTACCATACTTTTACTAGGTTTCATTATATGGTCATGGAGACGCGGCATAGGTGGTATAATGAGTGGTGGCAAATCGCGCGGCGGCATCTTTGGCATTGGTGAAAGTACAGCGAAGCTCATAAATCCAGCTGATATCGGAGTAAAGTTTCGGGATGTGGCTGGCTGTGAGGAAGCCAAGCTGGAAATTATGGAATTTGTAAACTTTTTGAAGAACCCTCAGCAATACATTGATCTTGGTGCCAAGATCCCAAAAGGCGCAATGCTCACCGGTCCTCCCGGAACCGGCAAAACCCTTCTTGCGAAGGCCACAGCCGGTGAAGCTAATGTGCCATTCCTGTCTGTGTCCGGATCAGAGTTTCTTGAAATGTTCGTCGGCGTTGGCCCATCTCGAGTTCGTGACATGTTTGCCATGGCACGGAAAAACGCCCCATGCATATTGTTCATTGATGAAATTGACGCCGTTGGTCGAAAGCGTAGTGGACGCAACTTCGGTGGACATGCTGAGCAGGAGAATACGCTAAACCAACTCCTAGTCGAAATGGACGGCTTCAACACGACAACAAATGTCGTTGTTCTGGCAGCCACCAATCGGATGGATATCTTAGATAAGGCTTTGCTGCGTCCAGGTAGGTTTGACCGACAAATATTCGTCTCCGCTCCAGACATTAAGGGGCGTGCCAGCATCTTTAAAGTACACTTACAGAAACTAAAGACGAATCTTGACAAGAACGACCTATCAAGAAAAATGGCGGCTCTAACTCCCGGTTTCACAGGTGCGGACATTGCTAACGTTTGCAATGAAGCCGCACTGATCGCCGCGCGTGACCTTTCCGAGAGTATTGAGATGAAGCACTTTGAACAGGCAATCGAACGAGTGGTAGCCGGAATGGAGAAGAAAACTAATGTACTGCAACCCGATGAAAAGAAAACGGTCGCGTTTCACGAGGCTGGACATGCTGTGGCTGGCTGGTTTCTACAACACGCCGATCCTTTACTTAAAGTAATAATTTTTTTATTTTCGCTGTTCTACATAATTTTTCAAGAACTAAGCATGAGCATTTATATGTAAGTGCACCTCCGATTCTAATGAATCTGTTCGATTTACTGCTCACTGCAATAACTAATTACACATTTAAAGTCAGTTCTGACAATTTTTTTTAACTGAAGCTCTAGAGGAATTAAAATGTTCTACATATGCAGACTGTTGTCGAAAATTAAATCAAGTAAATCGATCAAACCAAATCGAATGCAAGCCAATTTGTGAAGGAGTTTCGAGATAAATAGTCTTATTTGTCTGACAGCGAATCTGCAGCTCTCAGGATGAGTTCGATCTTGACTTGGCGCCAATATCCGATTCGGGGTTGTTATATATTTTTTTGTGGATTGATTTATTTTTTTCAAGGTTTCAATAATCCCTCGCGGTAAGGGACTTGGCTATGCCCAGTATCTACCGAAAGAGCAGTACCTTTACACAACAGAGCAGCTGTTTGACCGTATGTGCATGACTCTCGGTGGCCGCGTCAGCGAGCAGATATTCTTCAACAAGATCACCACTGGCGCTCAGGATGATCTCCAGAAGGTTAAAATTAAACAACGTGAAATACACAATAAACCTTATATAAAGCTCTCTCAATAAATATCAATTATGAATCGTACAATTTGTATACTATAGTATATTCCTCTAACTTTACTATGATATCGACAAAAAGTACATGACTTGTGTACAACACTGTTTTAATTACTGTGATACCTGCATAGATATTTCCAATTCTTTCGATATATGGACTTTCTGGGTTGATTCGTCTGCTCCTGATACATCGTTTGTAGAGTTCCCTCAAGATTCTGTTCTAATCCCATAGCACAATCTCCAGGTGACAAAGAGTGCCTACGCCCAGGTAGTCCAGTTTGGTATGAATCCCAAGGTTGGTAATCTATCGTTTGAAATGCCTCAGTCTGGAGACATGGTTCTGGAAAAACCTTACTCTGAAGAGACGGCGCAACTTATTGACTCCGAGGTTCGGATTCTTGTCAAACGAGCCTACGACACGACAATGGAACTACTTACCAAGCACAAAGCTGATGTCGAAAAGGTGATTTACCAAATCAGATTATCTACTGAGAATCATAATGTGTTCTATTTATGTAAGGACAAGACATTATACTGATAATCTATACATCGATGATAATGCTTGACTGATTTTTACATAGATCCTCAAGTCCAGCAAAGCATAGGTTCAGCTATAATTCATTGAGAATAGCTATACTGCTTTTAATCTAAAATTATAGTCGAACCAAGCATGCATTAAATCTACATTTGTCTAAAATAGTAACTGAGGCACAAACCCGTCAAGTCAACTAAAACGTCCTGCTTGCTATTACTATCTAGCTGGGTTTGATATAACGTGCTATATACTTGTCTGTTGGGATCTGTCTAATCATTCATCCTATATATTTGTTCTAGGTGGCTCAGCGGCTCCTTGCCAAGGAGATCTTAAATCGTGAGGACATGATTGAACTTCTCGGAAAGCGGCCTTTCCCAGAGAAGTCTACGTACGAGGAGTTCGTTGCGGGAACCGGTTCGTTTGAGGAAGACACCACGTTACCGAAGGGCCTCGAGAATTGGAACAAGCCCCAGGACAATGCAAAGGGTGCCGAGATAAAGCTTGGCCAAAATGCGGCCGAAAGTAATACGCAAGCGGATTCAAAAAAATTAACAGATAAAAAAAAACAGGGAGGGGACAAGAGTCAATCGTAGAACTGAGTTATTTGTAGCAATTGGGATTTTAACTTAACGTAAATAATTATAATGAGGAATTATGATGTTGCATTGTAAGTTGTTGCGAAAAGACGCAGTTATGTACTGATGCGGGTAGATGCGAGAGTGGCAAGTGGCTTTCTGGATGGTGATGTATCAAAAAAATAAACTGTTTCTTATAAGTATATTTAAACAATAGCACCTTGAATATGTGTTTTATTTGAGACTGAAAGCACTATAGGTATTAGAGCTGTTTCGAAATTTATTTTTCGCTAAGATTCATCGGGTTTCTGCCATTTGACGTAAGCAAAGAAGTCTGTATGCGTAATCTTCCACGTTCTTTACAACCACACAATATTTATGGAAAATGCTTATTTTCTAAAGCAAAAACGACTAGTTGACAAAGTGGGAAGAACAACTCGGACTGTGATATTTTTGTTAGATACACAACGCAATTTTGTTAAAAGTGATGAGGTAGAAAAATCGGGAGAACTCGGTCCCTTGAGGTGAATACCCTCTTTGTTACTGCAGAGGCTTTTTTATGTTTTGAATCGTATTAATTCTTACTTAAAGTGCGTGCGTAGAAGTATGCTACCTGGGTATAAATTCACACGAAATATATATCTTTGTTATACGTTACGCACATAAACATGTTTCAGATTTCAGAACTTCCGTCAACAGGTTCAATGACATTGTCTTAAAAAGGATTGATTTAGTCTCAGATGGCATGCAGTTCGTTTAAGTATATTGTAATCACATGATTCAGCTCCCAACTATTCCGAATACTCAAGCGAGTAGATAAACCTTTTATTTCGTATACAATACTGCACACTATATAGAGCAAGCACTGGTATATAGCGCAGCACTGAAGAAAACTAGAACTTAGCATTCAGTTGAATTTAAGTTAAATAAAGTATCGCGCTTTTCGCTCTTGAGTGGGTACATCAGCAGCTGAATTGATTGGACTGATGTGTAACAAATTATCGGTGCATTTGGGCGCGTGCTACACGCTCAAATAATTGATTCCGTCATGCACCATGATTTTCAAGAACTATTGGAGGTCATTTAATACATGGTGTGCACATTGCCAACGCATAATTTAACTTGTTTTAATTTCGCATTCAATCTACCAGCCGTTTTGCCTAAGAAACATCGTTACCTGCAGGGCCAACAATTAGCTGGCGCTTGAAAATAAAACACGACAGCTGCGTGAAGTACTGGTGAGTAAGACTCGCGTGATGTTTGGGAACGACGTAACATTCTTGTCCGACTTCTGCAGTACAACGATAAATGTCTACAGGTAAAAAATCTACAGATTTCCGTGTTTTGTATATATCGCATGTGACTTTCTCCCCGAATTAAGCATCTTTTTGGAAATGTGTGAAGCTACATAATACAAAGTGTGAAACTATGATTGAAAAAAGTGTCCTTTGTAAGCGCGAACATGTTGATCGGAATTGTCACCTCCTATAATGTTTATCGTTTTCAAAACTAGCTTTTTTTTTTATTAAAAAATGAATTGAAAGATCCGTTATTTAATTATATAAGCTTGAATCTGATCTAAGTTCATGTTGTCGTGAGTTCGCTTTAAGCTAAAATAGAAGATCGCTATTAATATTGTTTATATGAATAACCTGTCTTTTATGACCGAATGACCAGGTTATTGAAATGAGGACGGCTAATTTAATCTTCCTTTTCACGAGCTAAAACCTAAAAATCCTAAAGTAAACAAAGACTGCCCAACTGGTGCGAAACTACTGGTAGTACATCTAGTGGAACGCTTACATCAGTTGCCTAACATACATTACTGGTGTATGGAGCATGACTCATCTCCCTTTTCAATTACAACATTTTCTACTAAGGCCACTTCATTATTCTACGTAAGGGACACCAAAAAATAAGCTAACCAAAAAAATAAAATCAAATTGGGGTAAATGTATTTCTTTGAAGATGTCACCTTGTTGTCATTCCCAGGTTGACTAATGATTTTGTATATATATACTGTTATAAAAACGTTGCCTGGCTTACTATATAATGCGCTAATAATTTTTTTATCCGTTTACTGAAAACGAAAGAAGATTGTTTTAAAAGAGAAAAATTCATATGTCTACGAAGATCCAAAGCAGAACATAGGCACTATTAAATTAAAATATTGATCAATCAATAAACACCGTTTCACATACCGGGACACATTTCCGAAGCATGTTGGCATTCTATTCCAGCAGTCGGGTACGCCCGCATCCTGCGATTCAGTATAGTTTAACGGATGGCTGTCGTCAATGGCAATCGCCCGCGCTGCGGCACAGCCCGTCACGAGAGCCAGCAATGTATCTGGCATTGCCCATATAACGGAACTTGAAAACTGAGAGGGCTAGATGTTTCCGGTAGGCTTGGGCTCACTCTATTTCTATTTCTATAACTATTTCTGCTAACGTTACGCTATGCTATTTATTATACCAAAAAGAACTATAATATATTATATCTACCAAAGCATGCATCAATAAGCGTTTTTTAGATGAAAGAGTGGCTTCATACGGCAACAAAAAATGTTTTAATTATTTTAAGAAAAGGACACTAACATACAGAATATACACTACTCTACGTTCCACTTCGTCATCGCCATAAATCACGAGCAAACGAGTAAGTGTGCACCCCACAACGGCTCTAACTAGAACGTAATCTGTATACGTTGACTGTCGTCTCCTACGATTTTCGTTCTGTGTTAACAGCACTTGTCCATAGTATACTGTTCTCTTCACAAGTTTAATCCACTGAATGCCCAACTCCGTGGTCGATCATACGGTTAGCAAGGAGGTGCCCTATATTCGAATATGCTACCCGAATAGAACCGTGACTACATAAACATGCAGAAGCTTTATTACAATATCGAAGTCGTTCTGGTTACCATTCTGCACCTCTGGTCCTTGCCTTTGATGCCTTTTCCATCATCACATAGAACGCGATTGGTCACCTACAACGGCATCATATCTAATCGTCCAATCTAATCATTATGTACAAACCATCGTTGCCATTGCAAACGCTTTTACACGTTTTCCTTATGTCAACTGGATATAAAGACTATGCGTTGATGTAAATGAGACTGAGAAGGATTTCCTCTTCACCGTGCCTACTACACTTGTACTTTTTTTTAGCCGTCCCAATTTTTTTCACGGCTAATGATTTACAAAAAAGAACTTCCCCAAAAGTACAATGTAGATCCGTTGATAGCTTGTTCGTACTTCGAATGAACAAAGTGCTCAGCGAAATGCGACGCTGATATATATGGCATTGGTCTTGTCTCTTTTTGCCGATTTTCTGTCGAATTGTCTGGGCAACAACAGGAAATCATACGATACAGTGACGACCACTAATGGCCATGTGGGACAGCAACTGAAGATGAAATACGATAGTCTTGTTGAAGACACTGAAGTGGATATTGGACGATTAACGCAGCGTAATGCCGAGGACGAAAATTATTCAAATTCTCTGTCATATCGTCGTTGTTGTCTACCTTTAAGTTGTTGATTCCACTTGACTTCATATATATTAAAAAATTATAACAGCAATAATAAATCACTACCACAAAAAAACTATTATAACTACAAAGAATACAAATTATTGTTGAAAAACCGCTAATATTTTCGACCGTTGCAGATTTACTGATATATCATATTTATTTACAATTTACACAATCGCACTTTTACTGACAGGCAATCAGTACAGGCCGTTTTATATATCTGTGCCTGAAAGAGTTGTTATCTAATTGTGCGAGTTATTTTACATATACACGAGAATATTCACATAGTTACGCTGATACCTTTATCCTAGATATTTTTCATAAACCATACTATAAAGGGTTATTTTTATGGAGTTCCGATAAATCAATGTCCAATTAATTCGAAAAGTTGACATTAATTCAAGTATCTATCTTAACTTATTACCTGTTTTCTTATAATATACTAATATATCTTATATAATATAATAACCAGTGATCGAGGTATGTTAATAAACGTACAACAGATTTTCATAACCTTCGTCGGCATTTGCCTAAGTTACAAATATTTCTAATGTACAAGTGTACAACAGGTATGTGCCTTATTAAATGGGATAATCACTAGAGTCTAACTAAATCATTGTTATCGGGTGCCGATACGCGAAATATAATTTACTATTATATGTCACTATAGTATCTCTCCAGAATATGCTCAACGAAAAGCCTACTACTATATTGTACCGACACACATATATATATGTATAGTGTACGTATAATATAGTAGTAGGCTTTTTGTTATATATATATATATTCTATATATATAGTATGCTTCCTCTCAAACAAATTAGTGTATCACAACAGTCTTCAAGCTACCAGTCTTAAAAAAAAGCGAAACGTTTTGAAACCTATCAAAAAAACCAATATGTTAAGCGAAATCAATGTCAATTGAACCCATTTATATTTTTTCTTATATACACATTTTTAGGTCAGAAACTCAGGAACTTAAATTATTACGTTTAGTAATTTTGAGCAGATTACTTCTGTTTTCTCAACTCGGCGTAAAATATATAATACCTTTCTTTACTCATCGACATGTTCGCCTCTAAATATATCCTATTAGATGAAACAATGATTGATGCCACCCAAGGTATTTGTTTTGTCCTTTCTTCTACGAATCAGCCCTCGGAGACATTCTCGAATATCTATTTGTCCTGAGAATATTTTGTGCATCTATTCGTTATCGCTTTCTGTAATCGATACAGCTGTAGAATCTATTTAAACGAGGTATTATAAGCTTGTTACTCTCTTGCAGTCGGCCAACTGAAGCTAGGTTAATCAACTGGTTACTTCAGATTTTCTAGCCTGTGGTACCATCTGTAGATATCTGAAAAAGTTTATAGGTCTTAAGACACCGGCATTTTTTAATCCTTTTCATTGCCGTCTTTGTTCTTTTTCTTGTCCTTGATCGTGTATTTGTCATAGCACTTTGTTGGGTCGTAAGGCTCCCATCGCGAGGCAGGAAATATGTGCTTATTCCGTTCATACCAACTTCGTAACAAAACTTTTCCCGCGTGACTTTCTTCTTTTTCTTTCGATGCATCCGATGTCATACGAATATCTTCATTAGCATCGAACGCAAATAAAGGACCCGACTTTCCTCGAGCCTAAATAAAGAGAAAAAACTAGTTAGTTGTAATGGTACACAGATACCTTGTTTCTATTTTAAATTTAACTACGAACATGCAGCTGAAATAACCTTGTTTTCAGCCTTGCAATTTTCATCAGACAAAAATTTTAACTACTATAAAATGCGCCCTAAAAAATCCTTCTGTGCGATTTACTTACTTTGGTCACGATGAAGTCATAAAATGTGTAGTGGTGCGGTATGATTAAATCCTCCTTAATGTACATAAGTTGGTCTGCGGAAACAACTCGCAGTTCGTAAAATTCCTTACGGAGTGAGTCGAGACATCGTTGTAAGAACTGGTAAATTGAATTGCCCTTTTTCATGTCGACCACACGACGATGCCCCGAGCCATCCCAGTAACTGAACGTGATCTGGATGTTCTCTTCTTTAAGAGCTCGCTGTCTGTCTTTCCATTCCTGGCGTAGCTCTTCGCGAATCATTCGCTCCTTTTCCTCGCGTTCGCGATCAGGCAAAAAAGAAGTATCGACGTCTGGGTTTTTCTTCACTTTAATCTCTGTAATTAAAACCTTTGACTCTTTGTTTAGTCTTGAATCTTTAAGGCCAGCATCATTATCATGACTATCATCACCACTACTCTGGTTACTCCCGTTGACATTGGTTACCGAGATACCGGCAGCTGAAGAACTTGAGTTCTCTGGACTGCGGCTAGCGCCTGGGAAACATTTACTAGCGCCATCTGATTTGCATTTGTCATAAACTTCGCCGTTCTCCTCCTCTACTTCGTCGTCTTCGTCGAGATTGAATGACAGCGCTTGAATCTGTCGGACAGATGTGAAAGCATAGTACAACCAAATATGAAAAAATGCCATTGGTTTTAGCTATAGCCAAACGCTTTGTATATCTACTAAGTGGTCCCAGCAAAGGTAACAAGATCTCAGTCACCGACATCTACTCAAACCTGTCGCCGATTAAGACAAATCTCCGTCATTTAGCACTCGTATAAGTCCGCGCGAATCAATTCATGCAGGGACGACATCCGCACTTCCATGAAAGGACTACAAAAATGTTATTATAGAGGTAAAGGCAAAGTGATCTATAAAAATAATAAATAGTCGTTGAGGAGAAAACATCTAATTGATACTTAACCTTGCGGGATTTTAAATAAACGCAACAAGGTTATTAACACAATACATACTGCTTTTTTTTGCTTCTCCTTTTGTGCCTTCTTTTGGTCTTCGGCACGCTGTTTTTCTTCCAGCTTCTCCTTTTCCTTTTGTGCTAAACGTTTCTCGCGCTCCTTCACTGCGTCCTGTTGCTTTGCCTGCAGAGCAGATACGCGAATACATGTAACAGCTCTGGGTAGATGTGTACTAACCCGTATGCAGAATTTTGCCAGCGAAAAATGCCTTGGAGTAAAAGAACTTTTACTACATAGAAAATAGTGCACGAGAACAAGAACGACACTTTTGTTTATCGAAAAAAAAATTTGCAACAAACCTTCATTTCATTAAGTGTGACCAAACCGACGGTTGCGCTTTTAATTTGCGCCTCGACGGCATCAAAGTGCGATGAAAATTTGTCACCCATTGAAACACGCATTTCTTGCTCGATTTTCTGTCGTTTCAGCTCAACTTCTTCCTTTTGCCGTTCACGACGTTTAAGGATTTGCATCGCTCGACCAGCCTCACTGGCCGCACCTTTATACTGTGCCATTTTCACTCTTTCACTGCAGGATGTCCTCAAATTACTTGAATAATGGGCACAATAAACGAGCTGGTAAATGAACTGGAATAGCAGTTTTACTGCAGCAGATATTATAGTTAGTTATGTCCTATATAAAGCAAATCTGAATCTTCTCAAATAATGTGTTTGAATTAGATAGCACTAATATATAAAGACGCATAATGTTGTGCATTTTACCTAGTTACAAGAATACTAAATTACTACACAACTGTGAGTTTCGGGCTGCCACGAATCGTAAGGGGTAAAGCTATAGCCGAAAAATACTTTCATATTTTATATTATTATTCAGTTTTTTGATTTTCTAATAAAAAAAAAACGGAGTAGCAATGCAAAATTGAAAATCCAAACCGGAAAAACAGACAGTTTTGCAGAAATGCAGCTTTCTATTACTGAGGAGAGCTGCCTTTAGATCCAACTTCTAGCCAAACCCATTAGGTAATTTGTGTAAGGTTAGCTTTCGACATAAAACGTAATAGCTAATATCTTGTTAACTCAGCTAAGTTTGTTCTAGAATCTCATAGCGCAAATTCACTCATAGATAAGCGATCGATTCATAACACACTGCAAAACATGTAACTCATGGCAAAAAAAGAGGGGATACAAACATACTTCGTGAAGATTTGTCGTCGCTGCTATAGTATCTTCTAAACTTTCCAAAAAGCAGATTGAGATTAACGACTATAAAAATCTTGATTGTTCTATTTTCAACATGAGTTTTGTCTGCAACGCTGCTGATTTTCATTCAACAACAACAACAACTTCAATCTCCCAGAGTCGTCTGCTATTGGTAGTAATCAAAATAAAACACAAATTGTTTTCGCACGGCCGGTTAGCATGGCCTCGGTCTTAAGACATGCGCTAAATTCAGGGGTGCGCGCATTACGTACCTCCACATCAGCTCGTTCGCTGGCGGGAGGCGCTCGATCACTTCCGCCCCACTTGCAAAAGTTGCTTGACTATGGTGAAATGTACCCTGATCTGCTACCAGACCCTAATATCGAGCACCGACATTCTTTAGCCGAAAGCCTGGAACGTAAGGATATGCTGAAAAGGTTCATAGGCCAAATCTTTTCTTATTGAACGAGTTGAATAAGCTTAACGTATGGTAGTGCACTAAGCTCGATGCAACACGTTTTACTGGCTTAACTTGAAAAATAACACGAATGGATGGGTATATATGTTAACCTTCCATACAGCAATATATATTTATGTACTTATGTAAAGTCATCATAGTCTGTCCAAGGACTTAACATTAAATTAGAAGCATATTTATAAAGCCATGTTGCTATCTTTTTGCTATGTTTTTTTAAACGCCGCGATGTCTGTTAGCCGAAGCATTGGATAATACATCACATTTAATATAAAATAGTTTTCTATAACTTGAAAACATTTTCAGTAAGAGTTTTTTTTTGAGTCGTCTAATTCATTCCTTCTTTAAATGAATTTTCACTTGTTGCTCAATTTCAATACATTCTATTCGCAATCGTGTTTTCATATACTTTTTCTATACTAAAGATCGAGCGTAAAAATTTAGGCAAATTCTAACTGGTTATCTGATGTATTACAGGCGTAGCGTGCTGGATATTCCCGAGTTTTATGTAGGCACATTTATGTCTATTATGGTCACCGACAAAAATGCGCCTGGAAAAAAGAACAAGTTTGTTGGAATCTGTATTAAAAGGTAGTCTATTATCGTTTTTAAATATCCGTCTCGCATACTTTTTGGTATTTTCAAAGTTTTTAATAACTTCTCGAAAATTAGTGTTCGTCAGGTCAGCTCGTCAGTATCTTTCAAGTCATTCAATCAAAGTTCAAAATTCAAAGTTCTATAAAACAAAAACTTTTAGACAGAGAAAAAGCTTTACTTTCGTATAGAGCTTCTTTACAGTAAATGCGTACCAAATATATTAAATTTTCTGCAGAGAAGGCCACGGATTGCGTCACCGTGTGACGTTACGAAACATCGTTGAAAATGAGGGAGTCGAGCTCATGTACGATCTCTATTCGCCAATAATACTTGAAATACAGGTGCTTCGGCTGCAGAAGCGACTTGACAAAAATCTTTTATATCTTAGGTAAGTAGTGAAGAAAAACGTATAATATCAGTAGGCTATAGAGTAAGGCTTACTCCCATGAATGGTAAAGTCCAGTTGACCATGTAACACTTTACGTAATGAAAGGGTGCTATGCATTATTCAAACATAATTCGTCCGCTATAGTGTGTGATAATAAGTTCTGCCGATGAACGTAGCTAGGTACTTCTCACTGTACTTAGTTTCTTTAAGCGCACTTGAGATAATGTACATCTCGAAGTAAACGCGCAAAAATTGAATGCAAAACTCTAAAGGGAGCAAACCATTTATGCATACCTCAGTATGCACTATATGAGTAAGACTGTTGTTACTTTGTTCTTTAGCGGCATTTTTATCCTATCAAGTGTTCTCTTTATCATAATGAATTATTATTGTTTGATTAACGGTATTCGCTTTCATACTATTGTTATTGTTGTCGATTATCAGAGATGCACTCCCAGAGTACTCGATGGTGCCATGGGACATGGAGCCCGAACAGCATTCGGAAGGAAGGCCTGTACCGATCGATGAAACGAAGGTCATTATGAAGCCTTTGCCCTGGACGCAAAAATGGGAGCGCAAAGAGCTTAAAGGTACAAAGCTAATCATCTGTCTATTCCCATCCGACGTTTAAATGTTTTTCAGTCAAGTGCGTAATCTATCTAAATATGATATTAAAAATAAATAACAGAATGGCAGAGAAACAATATAATATATAATACGCGAAATGGGACAATAGCATGTTACATCGTCCGCAAGCAGACAAACATCGTAAGTAGACCCGACTATACATAGAGTAGATAATGAATATCCGTGTATTTGTGATAGTGTAGTAGTAACGTGTTTGTCACCTAAACTAATGGACTCGTAAAGTGGTAAAACGTAGGCAAACTTCCTTTCATATTCGTAAAAGGCAACCGTCCGAAATAATATATAACTGTTTAAGTACCAAAATTGAATTTAGCAGCTATTTCAGTTATTTAATTAACACCCTACAAAATACCATTCATTGCATAAAATTTCTCTTGATTTTGGAACTGGTTTTCCAACAATATTTTAAGGCATAATTATACCATTCGACATACCTGAAAAGCGCGCTAAAAGAGGTGTGGAAATTTCCAAACCTTGGGAGAAATATGACTTGATGAAGGATTATCGCTCGCAAATATCTATCGAAGACCAGGCTGTTGTCTGGAATGAAGTAGAACAACACCGAAGAACGGTTGAGGAGCAGCACAAAAGAAACCGAAGAAGAAAGCTACTGGAGACGCAGGGCTTGTCGCAGACCTAGGTTCTGTAACGCGTGCAGAACTTACTAGGAGGTTGAAGCTAAGAAAAGTCTCAAATAAACACAATGTAATTTGGTGTCGGCCAAGACGACTACTGTATAGAAAAATAGGTTCAGTAGATTATTTTACCTTGTACTTGGTTTTAATATACTGTAAATGCGAATATTTAGCAGCCTTTTATAAATAAATTTGGACTAGTGCGCGATTTTTCCTGTTGTTTGAATATATATATACACGATAAGGCACAGACCTTATGTTAAAACAAGAAAAAAATTTAGACATGCATGCGATTTGCTCTGTAGAACTATCATGTGCGCTGTCTTTCTTGCGCACCTTTATTGCATTATTATCAGAACAAGCTTACGATTGGTTTAAAAATAGGCGAAATGATTTCGAGGTAAGGTCTCGGGCAAATGTGCACGTCGATCTCGGCAATCGGACTGTCGATGTAGCCAGTTACTTTTCGTAATTGGCTAGACACAATATGTTCAAAGATATTACGCAAATCATTTTTGGCTACATTTGGCTGACGCTCCGCTAAGATAGTGGTACGCGTATCATTAAGCTTCGAGTCTTCGGCGATGGAAATTTTTGTATGTTCTAGATGCATCCTAATAGAAGTGATGCCGTTTAAAGGTCGATATTAGATAGAAAAGTTGAATGGTTATGATGAAGGAAATATCTTTGAGTGATACAAGATGAAAGGCTAAGACAACCAATTAAAAAATATCCGCGTTTTCAATCTCAATGTAGAGGTTTTCTGTTATATATATATATATAGTGGCCTAGGTATCTTTTTTTCTACCGAGAACTTAGCATATTTGTTAAAACCTATTACATACCGATTCGTTACAAATTTAGAATGACCTTTGAACAGCTGAAAATAACATATAAATGTGAATAAATGAAAATAAATGTGTTGGTATATTTACTGTTGTATTTAGTACGTATGCAGAGGGTTTTCTCCGAAAAGTGTCTAATCTGTTAAATTTTATAAATACGATACATCACTTAGCTTAGATAAAGTATATATTGCCTTAGATAATTTTTGCGTTTTTCTTCTGTGTATTTCAAAATAGTATGACAAAATAGTATGTTAAGGCTAAATGCGTGAGCGAAGAACTAGCTAAATTTGACCTATGGTGATCGCTGTTTAATACCTCTTTACGTAATGAGAAGATATTCGTTTGGTTCTAATAACAGTTTTTGGTAAATTCCAATAAAAATTCCTTAGTCAAAATGCTTAATATGTCATAATTCGTGTTTGAAGATCGACAGCACTATAATGAAAATAATCAGATCACTATTATTGTAATTACAAGAAAAACTATTTTTTCTCGTACAAGTAGTGCGACCTTATCGATGTTTATAGTGGTGCCTTGTCGCGCAAATACGACGCCGCTTGCGCTTCGCTGTAATGTGTAAACTACAATCAGCTGATTTCCTGCCGCTGCCATGAGCGCTGTCGAAAAGACTGCGCTTAGACATATTTTCTTAATATTAATAATTAATAAGTTAAGTAAGCACGTTTTTAAGGTAGAATGCAAGTAATTGCTAAAAGAGCGTCCTCGAGATTTTATTTGTGGTGGCAAAGATGCTTGTAAGTAAGCTTGCAACTAAATTAGCGAACAGAAATAAGCTCAAAATGATGTAACTTGTCTGTGTACTGTTAGATTGCTGGTTGCTTCAAAAAATGCTACCTTCTCAAAGATAAGTTAGCTTATACCAATAGAGGAAATTAGTTTAGGTTTAAGTTTTAGTATTTCTCGCTTGTTGCAAAGCATAGTATGTTTGGTGTTTTTAGTTTTCTGTAGAGGTTTTATTGAAAAGCTTTCGAACATGTGGCACTGGATCAGCTATGTTTTTCATTGTAGTTAGTGTTCTGACAGACATAACGATGCCGATATAAGAGGCATAACTAGCTACTGTGCATGAAAAATTTGTGCGTAAAAGTTGAGTACTTACAAAGGATTAAACACACTGATTTAATTTCAGAAGTAGCAACTCTCACAAAAGTGACCATGGTGCCCCCAAGAAGCCCGTGTTGACGTTGTTTACAAAGGACGTCTGTCCTCTTTGTGAGAAGGCGAAACTTGAAATTGCGGATTTTTTACCCCATGTGGAGTTTCAAATAGTGGATATAGAAAAGGATCCGGAACTCTATAGTAAATACAAGTGCGTTTTCTGCCATGACTAGCAGTGTTATTTTTCGCTGTATGCTTTATTTTCTATTGGTTTCTGTCATTGCAACTGCCACTGCACTATTTCGAAGTACCTAATTTCAGAAATGATGCAAATTAGTTTGTCTTCTTTGTTTTATCGACTCGAAAAATTATTCATTTTACATTGCTGATACTTTTCACATTTCTTAGTTTATAGCTTTTTTTTTTGGTTCAAAAAACGTTTCTGTTTGCGATGGAACGGTAGGGCGTAGATGTTGAAGGTGGTGCAGTGCTCTCGGCCAAATCGATATCAGCGATGATACGGTTTAGGCTTTCTTGATAGCTCTCGAAATATGTACTTCATAACAAAATAGAAGCTCCATTTTGGGTATCTGCATTGTGTATCTGGGTCCACATTAGCTTGTTTCCCAGAATCCAACACGTGACAAGTAATCATTTTCATGCCTTTTCTTCCGTTCATGATAGATAAACATACAAAGTCACAGCCATCTGTCGCCACTGAAAACCTACTGCTTGCTTACAGGTACGATATACCAGTGTTCCATTTAAATGGCAAGTTCCTGTTCAAACACAGAGCGAATAAGGAAGTCCTTGGTAAAGCGCTGCGCGCTCTATCGGCTGTGTAATGTTATGGCAGTTTTGGATTACTCATAAAAAATACGTTTGGCAAAAAGGTGACTAGTGATGGCGATGATGACAGCGATGCTGTGTGGCTATGTTTTTTTTTTTGCAGATTGTTTGAATACAGCGAATAAACGTTTTTTGTTTGATTTATAGTTATCCGATTCATTACTCAAATAGAAATAAACGTAGTTATTTCTGTGTCGCGTCTTTTGTACGGATTATCGTATTATTATTACATGGTCGCTTAGGTTAGGACTAGGTTCGAGCCGAAACTAATATACGGTCAAAGTCAAAAATATAATCTAAACGAGCCTAATGATCGGCATATGGTTCAATCATTTTTTTAAAGAGTATATTACTCTTAATATTGTATATACAGGAAGAGATTTATTTCAATGGAGTGTAGACAACGATACAACCACGCACATGAAACTTCAGCTACATAAAGGCATATCAGTATGGCAAGTAGGGTGCATGACATCACGCTTTTCAGCTTTGCGCAATAGTCGAGTCAATTATAAGTGGCCTGTACAGTGGTTAAGAATTGTCCTCTAAAAAATAACAAAGTTCTCGATTCTTTTTTCCTTACTTATCGCAACTGGTTTGAAATTAAAATAACAAACATTTAAAGAAATAAAATCGTTAGAAGTTATCACACATTTAGTACACATTATGTGGGCTGAAGCTTCGTCCTCTCTGAGGCTCTATAGTTTGAGGTAAATGCTGGTTAACAATACATGCGACTCTCAAAGTAGGTATGGGCTTTTCCTTATTTCTTGTAGCACCACAGAATGTGGTTCACACTAGTGTCTGAGCTATTTTTAAATCTAAATTGTTTTTATTAGCAGTGTCTAATAGGTATATGTCCCGTACAAAGGACATGACCTATGCAAACCATTAACATATGGTCATATATCTATCTGCTTTGACTTTAAGTCGAAGTTCAATTTTATAGGGCAAAATTGCTCTTGTCGGAGGATACTTCCTAAGTTGCTTGCTCAAAAGAGCTTTTTACCTCTGAAAAGTATGAACGGTTTTACGTCGATTATATGGAAATGTAGCAAAATAACTGCATTAACTCATCATCACTATGTCAAAAAAAGGTTCATTTTCTATGGACCCATGAAACTTTTCAAGATAACCTTTCAAAGATGGTCTAGCTATACAAAAATAATAGCAATATTTTAAAAGCGATAATATTTATGCTTCGAACTTTCAACAAATTGTAATATTTTCGCAGTGTACTATATTTATATAAATCTGCTAGTATGTTACAAGCAAGCTACGATTCTGAGTATCGTACTTTTCGTATCGTACCTAATGCCTGTAGCCGTTAGGTACGATAAAACAGAATACTGGATGCTAAGTTTGGACCATTGCTTATCAATTCATCTATAGTTTGTACATATAGCGGATGCATGGAACGAGTCTACTATAATATTGTTATTTCTTGTGTGTTCAGATGACACGTAGTTATCATTCGGCTATTTTTTTTATCACTTCGATTCATCTTACAAAGGCAAAAAAATGCGACAAGTGCCTGTACAGATGTGGTGCAACTGCGCGTCCAAGCCGGCTCGGAATAATCTCGCTACCTGAAATATTCGATGTTATTTCAGATGTCAGTTATAGTCGCTCCATGTTTTGACGTGTTCGGACGGTTTAGCCGTAAAACACCGTTACAGCTTTACTTGCTAAGCGCGAATGTATCTAAGAATATATATTGTATAGCCAGAGCAAGCGCTAGTTAAAGAGGGATTTTTAGGCTCGAGGCTAGACAAGTTTACGCCGAAACCGTACTAGATAAACAGATGAAAACTTAGGGACGCGTTGTAGTCTAGGTTAGAATCCGAACATAGGCATACGCTTCGTTTTATGCTGGGAGCCAGCTGGCTGTCTGATGAAATGCTTAATGGCGATACTGAGCATAAAACTCAGAGAGATGGAACAGGTGGATGAGGTGTATTTCGTTGTTTGTGGCATTGGTGACGACGAGGGCTAGTACTAGTCGTCAGAGTAGTTGTGCTGCTTTAATTCCGCGCCCCTTTAATTGGGTAGATGGTGTCCACCGTCTTCTCTGAAGTTTTACAGCACAAGATATATGTGGTAATTTAGCACAACCGCCCCAGTGTCATTTCACAATGCCGAGGTTTGTCAAACGTGCCGCTAATGGGCAGTATCGGAAGTATTCAAAATTTTGCGAAAATCGACTAGTCCACTCGGAGCTTTCGGAGCACTGATCGATTCCGTTGTTGGCTATGCTAAACGACACCGACAGCAGTTTTAATTAAGGAAATGTTTACAAGATAAGAAACACAATTTTGTACATATTGCTGCCTGTACAGCATGTATGTGACAAATGATGATGCAGGTATGTCGAAATTCTACGGAGCTTTGATGGCCGCGTTAGACGAGGACCATCAATTAGATAATTGAATTTTCGATTATCTAAATCTTAGGCTTAGATCTGCGATGTAATTTTTATCAGGATGATCAATTATGTTACGGTAGACTAAATGTGCCACTCCCAAGTTGCTTGGGAGATGCTTCAATGTGTTTGTCTATTGATTGTTCCAACTCAAAATTTAGGTAATGCTTGTAAGCGAATGTATACGCGTCGTGAGACCGAAACAGCCATAGAGAATCAAAATTTCTAAACGGTTGGTTCATTTAGACAATGGACATATTCTCTATGTCCATATTTTCAGTTATTTGAGTTGATATAATTGTAACGCAAACTATATTTTTTGTCATATATCATTATATGAAATGGCAAATCGCCGTTCCAAATTGTACGGGGCAGACGTCGTGATACGACGTTGGTCCTAAGATCCTTGAAATGTTAAGTATATTGCACTAAATCTGCAGTTCGACGTTCGAACTCTATTGACTAGCCAACTTCGGCTAAAGAGTGGAAGGTACAGCGAAAATGTACGCACGCAAGAAACCAGCAATAAATAGCATGGTGGAAAATATAGTTAATAGTTTCATAATCCTAAAATAAGTAAACACCTCTTGGTGTCGTATTTGATAGACAACAAATCAGTATGCATACATGCGTGCGAAACTATGTGCAGGGTGGTAGCCCTACACTGGAACACAACTGATACCATTTATTTAGAAGCTATGTCAAAATGAAAGTCTCTGTTGGTATAGCATCTGTATTTGAAATCCTCGCCACGATGAAGCTCTGTTATTGAAGCTCGCATCACTTCAGTTCCTCGAGAAGCTAAACGGGACAGCAAATTCGTGAAAAAACCATCTCTGCATTGTTTTTATTAGCTGTGAAATTGCACAGATTTTTTTTTTGTCGCATTTCGAATCTTGCGTTCGGTTGTGCAAAGAGAAAATTTGAGTTTTTCAGCTCATCTTTAGTCACAACATGGTTAGATGTCGACTTCGCAGTTGTTAAAAAAGCTTATACCTCTCTTCATATTCTTTTGCGAAACTGTTCCAGCTTGAGGACAATGGACAACAGAGCATCTCAGTTGTCATGATGAGTTAGTGTTTTCAGTCAGAACAAAGCTTTAATTTAGTACAAGGGATTGTGGATGAACGCATGATAAGCCGTTGCGAACAACCGACGCCAAGACTTTTCAAATATTTATACATTGTTGCTACCCGACATAAAGTTACGAAATCCAGTGGCTGTTGTTTTTCAGTGTTTCGTGTCGGCAAGCTATATAAAATATCAGTGGATACCTAATCTTTAACTTATTACCTGTGTAGCGAGGTGGCCGACTGTACGTGACAAGATCTATGGATATCTCTACGATTCTTTCACGAAAACTTGTTTGTTGTAAGTCAGTCCACATTGATTAAGCTTATTTTTATCTCTTTCTGTCTCTCTCGCCTCCGAGCCTTGTTATTTTAATTGAAGTGGCTCTCCTATTTGGCCTATCGTCTCTTACTCTCACATACTGCACCACCGAAGTTCGTTAGCGTATTTATGCGCTTTGTGGAAGAAAGCTATAGGAAGTCGCGTAACTCTGTATCGTTAGAAAATGATTTCTTGCTCGTTGGTTTCTGGTGGCATCATTACGGAGAGAGTGTGTGTCAATGTAATCTGTTTGCAGTTAAGTTGAGAGGGAGGTTTATGTGTGCTGTGCGTTGTTCTTCCGTGTGTCGAACACGAAATCCGGCGGCTGGCGGCAGAACAGTTGGGAGATAGCACGACCCGGCGTTTACCGACTCGACCAAGTAAGCTGGCGGCCGCACAAGCCCAACAGCGTTTGTCCAGCGCAAGTGGCAGGCAATTTGATAGTAGAAGCACCAGATAATTGTATCAATTGGGGCCACCGCGGAAGATAGAACGGCGGCCAACGGCTAAAATTCCTCAGGACGTCAGTGAACCCGAAGGTGATTCTGGTGCCAACGCCGAAATCTGCTAATCTTGTGAGAAGAGTAATCGAGAGTTGAATCGCATAATAATTCGTACTGTATTGCTGAATCAAAGTAAGAGAACACACAATGGCTGCCGGAGGGTCAACTCGAGGACTACACTATTTTAGGAGGGGTGAGTAGAATACGTTGTAGTTTAGTAGGCATCGGATCAAGATTCAACTGTAACATGGCAATTGTAGTAGGCAAAGCTTTCATTCACTTATAATATAGTAGTTTTACGCGAGATACAATGCACCGTTCGATCAACACAATAAAACGAAGTGCTCGCGGGTTCATACAGCTGATATATCAGATAGCAGAAAAGACACGTAGACACCTCGTAAAATTAAGCATTCGCGTTCCGTTAAAATTGTGGAGATGTTGTTTAATAAAGGCCAAAATCCAGACCGTACTTATGGTCCAATCTAGCGCGTTATGTCTGAGCTGGAGAAGGACATGTCAATGATATCCGAACGTTTGCCTTAGCAAAACCGTTAAACTTTCGATAGATACGACACTCTAAGAAACGTAAATTCTTGAATACTATTCAGAGTCTAACAGCGGCAAAAATTTAAGTAATTGTATGTTTTAATTTAAGTAAGTGTACAGCAATCGAAACGCGTTGCGGTCTGTTTTTAAGCATTTGTACGACTGTTGCATTATGACTCGTCTCTCGTGTGCATGGCATGTTCGTGCAAGATGCTATAAGCACTAGTAGACAAGTGTTTCACTGTAAAAAGATCAATTTATGGACTGTCTTCGACGATGAATCAACGCGATACAACAGCATACATTGCACACACAATCGTTTTTATTCGTTTGGTCATACTGTTACATATCGGATATGGGGCATGCCTTGGCCCGTAACATTTTCTCACTTCCTACGTATATTTTTTTTTTGTTATCTGTTATATACTATTCGCAAATTCAAAGCATGTTTCGTGATAACACAGACTGTGAAGTACAAGGGAAGTCTGCCAATCTTCAGCATCCATCACAATATTGTGTTTCATGGGCATGTTGGGCCGCCGGGCAATCGAGAATTGGCCATCACGACCACAATGGAATATCAACACGCGCCCGGTATTCAATTATTTTAATCAGTGCTATGAACAACAGTAAATGCTCATTAAGACACAGACTTCTACCAATGCAGCTCGTTTTAGATACTATAATCTTATCTTTATTACGACCCACCAAGAAACTTTGCGTCGCCTCATATCGGTTTGCGGTTATGGTTCGATTTGAACAATCCTACTATACATTTGTCAGTAAGCTAAGACGTGATTTTGTTTGGAGATTTATCTTCGCTAGACAGCTTTGTCAGTTCATGAGCTTATCGTGACATTTCAGCACGACCGTTAGTCAGTGTTCTTTTGAAGCAATTTCGACAAGGTCAAGACTAAATTACAGAAACTCTTGACATTCATAGCAAGTCAAAAACACCTAAAAATAACGAACAAAGTAGATGCTTCTAGTAGAATTGGCAGTATCAAGCGAAAAAAGAACCGATCAAGTGATTATTAACATTTGGGTCATCGATGTAGGCAAACCGCGTGCTTTGCTAACATCACTATATGTTAGCAACTGATTAGAAATACTTGTATGACACAAGCCTTACAGGTACTGCCACTGCGTTTCGATTGTACACTGCACAGTGTTTGATTAAATCGTGTCCGACGCTCTGTGCCTGGGCTGGCCAGTAGAGCTATTAAATGCATAAAACGTATGGGGTGTGCGCTTTTCTCGTACTGCTAGATATGGTCAAGGAGGATTTACATAATCCTTTCACTGGCGACAATCAGCTATCATAACTAGTACTTGTTAGTCGTCTTGCTAGATTGACTCAGGCTTTACACGGACAACGAGCAACGCCTTCGAATGTTCTAAGCATATATCTTAGATAGGGATCTTTAACCTTCGAGCCACTACGACGAAGGTTACATGGGGCGAGAGCAAAATCTGATGACATAATAGAACGACGTACTCTCCAAAGTTGGGGTGGATCTCGTTTGAACGTGTGGTGACAATTATTGATTGCACCAATGGACCGAACGGGTCACTTCCGTTTATCGCATATCAAATACACACTCGCGACATACGAAAAAATGCATCATTATGTGTACATATTTTTTTCAGTTTTAAGTAAATTAGTGCCATATGACGTTTGCGGGGTGCGTAATAAGTAGAAGATCGCGTGCACTGTTCCGGTTTAAAATACATTTTAGTGCAGCCGTTTACGGTAGTCTGTTTTTCTTCGTTGCTGAGTAAAGTTCTTGTATTGTTGAAACCTGGTCGCGCATCTTTACTTTCAGATGCCGACAGCGAAACTTCGAATCGACGTAAATTTTTTTCTGTTTCTATATACCGAAAGGGTCTGACTCAGTTCAAGGGTAGCTGTGCGAAGCCAGCAGGTAGCTTTATCGGGAATATTAATACAGAAGTGACCTTCAACACGAATATTACGTTTTGCTTAACTTTTTTTTAACGAAAAACCCGTAAATCTTTTTACATACAAAGGCAGTTTTCTGCGATTAAAGTTCAAAATAAACTCAGACCAAGGCCAGCTTAAGTGACTGATTCAATCACGAACTGCTGTTGATCATAATACCCTAGCAGCTGTTCGTGTCAGCTAGTCACTTCCAAGTTTCGGAGGTTTTTTCAGTAATGGGCCAGCGCCTGATAATTTGCTTAATACTTTTCTATGCTTACGATGTGAAAGCTGGATAGAATCGCTCCTCTTTATAATAACAATCTTCCATTTTGCAACTTGTTCAATATTATCGTGTAATGAATTTGTTGCTAGGTTACTTCACGGAAACAGGCACAATGAACTCAGATCCGAGTTTAACTATGAAAGTCGATGAGGTTCTCTACGAAGGTCAAAGCAAGTATCAGAACATCGTGATGTTTACCTCGAAGATGTTTGGTCGAGTTCTCTGTCTCGACAATGCTATTCAGTGCACCGAGTTTGATGAATTCGCCTATCAGGAAATGATTTCATTTCTTCCTCTCAACGTACACCCCGATCCCCAGGTAACAACTTTTAAGTCATAGTCAACTACGGTGATGGTCACCTCATTTTGCGAGTATCCCCATGGCTTAACATGCTTCCTTCCTGCGCATAGATTTTCAAACAAGTATCAGTATTCAAATAATCATAAAACCTTATCGTAGTACTCATGTCCACGTTAGTACAAATCGAATTTCGAATAATGTAAGCTAATGTTTTTGCTGAATCGTATATTAGTTTATTTTATTGCACTGAAGCGTAATTTACCTATGCGAATATCAAAAATCGGACATTTAGAACGTGTTGATCATCGGCGGAGGTGATGGAGGCGTTGCTCGTGAGGTGAGCAAACATCCAGGGGTGAAGAGGATCATCCAATGTGAGATTGATGAGGACGTTATTAAGCTCTCTAAAGAACATCTTCCATTCATGGCTGAAGGATTTCACTCACCCAAGCTGGATTTGAAGGTCGGCGACGGCATCGATTTCGTAAAAAACACCACTTTACGATTTGACATTGTTATCACAGACTCGTCGGACCCAATTGGCCCTGCAGAAGTCCTTTATAAGGACGACTACTACCAAGCACTAAACAACATCCTTAAACCTGGCGGTATCATTTGCTGTCAGGGAGAATCAATGTGGTTAGTAAACGACTTCGCAGAAAATACTAGCAATGGTTAACTAACTATTGTTAGAAATTATTATTTCTTAGTTAAAGATAATGAGAGACAGAGCATTAAAAAATGGATGACACCAAGTATACGAGGTTAGCGTTTACATCGACTCGGCTTGGACATTGCAGGTTCGACCTGAAGTTTATTGGTGACGTCCTTCGTCGATGCCGAGCCATTTTTCCTAGCGTAGCCTACAGCTCCATTTATATTCCCACCTATCCCGGTGGTCAGATCGGATTTCTGCTTGCAAGCAACTCAGCGAACGTAGACTTCGTCAAAGCAAGAACAGTTTTTACCGATGAAGACTGCGAACGCCTGAAGCTAAGGTTTGTTCGCACAACGCATTGTAAGGAAGACATTGTGCCTTACTTTATGAAGGAGTTCCCATTTGAGTATTTGACGATGCAAAGAATTTTTTGTGTGCTCGATATTTAGTGCGTATTTTTTCTTGGTCGTTATCGATTTGCAGGTATTACACAAATCAGGTACATGAGGCTTCATTCGTTTTGCCGCGCTTCGTGCAGAAAGAGGTTGAAAAAGCCATTGGAGAAAAGAATGGAGAAGGTAAGGTTTAATCGACATGCGGCCAACGTCTTGGAAGTGCCTTTTTAATCAAGTTTATAGGTCTTACGTATGCACAATATAAATGGGCAGTCAAATTTATAAATCGGTGGCCTCGCCAATTTTTATTCACGTAAACCGTTTCTACCGTGTCGAAATTAACCTATCGTTCGCTATTTCAATCTAATACAGTTTTGGGCCTTGTCGATGAAGCAGGAACCCGCTTCTAATAGTGATCTGCTTGATATTTATTTGTGCCATCTATATGAGACGAGACTGCTGTCTGTTGAAGCCACAATAGACCGCAACTTTTCCTAGATGATCCTGCCTTCACCTATCGCTAGTCGCCATTACGAACCTTGTCAAACGGTGTTTCGATAGTTCAGTTTAAAAATCTTTAAAAGGAAATCACTATCTACAAAGCGTAACACAGGCGCCTTACGTTGCCGTCGTGGGTTGAAGCATAAACCCATGCAAGTCTAAATGGACATGAGTCTAGCAGAAAAATGAACTGGAACACCAACAAAAACTTTAACGGTTCCTTTGATATCACAAGGTTATCAATAAGTTATATTAAGGCGTTAGTACGTTTAGTGAAAGACACTAATAGACACTAATAAAGCTAGTTATGTCTCATATGTGTATCTTATTTGCTTCGTGCCGTAATTACTAGAGCGCAATTTTTCGTATTGTCTTTGTACTTCCATGCGTAAATCGGCTGGCCTATTGTATAAGAGAAACTTCAGCCAAAGGCAAAAATAAAGACCCTTTGATTGCGCTTAACAAACAGAACAATAAACCTAAGCCATCAGCCTTGAGTTCTGTGATCGCACAGTTTTTTCATATGGAGAAAATGTTATAGTGAGCACTACAGCATAGTATCACACAAACGTTATGATGGAATCGCTAAGATCTAATTCCAATAGACGATCTTGCCTGGATGCTCTCAGAACGCCAAAAATGGCGGTGCGGTAATTTCATTCTTCAATATTATAGGTAATAAATCTCATAAACTACACCAAATACGAGTTCTGATTTGGAAGAAAACTCTATTCAGTTATGATATCCGTGTTTATTAGATAAGAACTGCAAAAAATTATCTACGTCTTTATATTTTGGGGATTGTATTAATTAAGGTTTTCAGTGCTTCTGGAAGAGGTTGGTCCACTGGATTTGATCCCGAAACTCAATAGCTTCGTCTGCAAATACATAATGGCATTTACAATTGATCCATTCTAATAACAAGTAGTGCTTCCTCGCTTGATATTTGTACAAAAGCTGATACGTCTTACGCAGATCATAGTTTAACTTGGCGTGTGCTGAACTTATGTTAATTTGATCATGCGGAACCCAGGACGTACTTGTTGCTTCAACTGCTTTTGAAAATCCTAAGGCTGAAAAATATGTAAAAAAAAAAACGGTAAGTGGCGACATAGCAACCTAGATAATCCGCATTTGACGAACTCGACATAAAACAAACAGAAGTGACTAAATAGAGAGCTGGGCCGGAGTTAGGTAGGAGCCCTACATCCCCAGTCGACTCTCCCTTCGTTTCGTCTAGACATGGTATCGATCACGTAAAGTATACATTTCCGATGTAAAGAAACGTACGCGTGTAAAAATCAAGTGTATGCGGAGAAGCGTATTTAAACGAGTAATAATTCGCAGGAAATTTTGGTGGGGTTGCACTAGATACCATGCACCGGTCAGCGGTCTTCTAGCACACCCATTAGGGCCTACTGATTAATTTTGCAGGTTCATCACTTGTGCATCTTAAGGTTATGAATGAATAGTCATCACCGTATATTTCATAATTACAGTATTTATATACAAAGGCTCTTGTTGAACGTCTACCTCTAAATATGAGTAAATCCTATGAATTGACTTATCAGTGGACGTATGTGCACGTAGGACCTAAAAAAAAACAAGCAAGAAGTGGGTCCATAGTTCACATATATTTGATTCAGTGGAGCGGAAAAAAGCCAAGGAAATAAAGTTGTATGAAGCAAGGAAGATCTGTATCTAGTAATTCCTGAGTCCTGGTGAACTAAGAATCAAAGGGCAAGTAAATAACACTTCAAAGAAGTATTATTAGATAAAATTTGGACCCTTTGATGGAGCCATAGCTAGATCCTCCTAGCCTTTTTAATTTCACAAACGCGCTCCGACAACCATTGCACGTCGTGCAGTTGTGAGGCGCGTATGTGTAGTTTTATTGTTGCTTTTGTTGTTGTTGTTGCTGCTGCTGCTGCTGCGCCCGACTTCTTCATCCTTCTTTTTTTGTGCACTCGTCGAATGCGCATTTATCTTATGTGTCCCGAAGGACACTGGACTGATTGGTTCACTTTCCTTATATAAATTGGTGGCGGCACACAATTCCCCGGAATCGCAGCTTAGTTGTAAACGGTACTATAATTAAGAGTCTGCGCAACTTGTAGATCAGTAAGACGAACTTGTAAAGATCGCTACGATATAAGACAATGTTTCTATAACAGGTTAAATTAGAGTATTTAATATTAAAGTTGTCTTTCTAACATTACAACTCTTTCAAAGTACTAGCTCGCTAAGGCAAGGGTATTGGATGAATGAATTGCGCTAACATAGTGCATCACATATCGAACGATTCGAGACGCCGTCGAAGGGCTTAAAAGTCGGATTTCTTATGAATGTTATGCAGATTTTAGCAAATACAGATCCGAACTACCCCGACTACCCGAAATCTGCTCGTTGTTCGAGTGTGTCGTCCACTGTAGTGGAATCTGCGAATGAATGCATTTCTCATGTCAACAAGAGACTGAGCGGGACTGCTGCTGCTGCTGCCGCCGTAAAACCGTCGTACTACTGAGTCGCCTTTTATTGGCAAAAAAGAAAGATTTCTCAAAACAGGCAGTACACTATTGTATATCATAAATGCTACTTGGATTCTGGAGAATGGATGGAGCGAAGGCACACATTTGGCAACAAAAAACACATGTTACACAACATACTAAAATTATTTCATGCGTTGTTTTGTCTGTTGTTGTATGATACAATACGTTTATATGTCTTATATGTCTCATAACTACAATGAACTCTCGTCAGTTGTACAATCAAATTGGTTAAAAAGCTGGGTTAGTATTTTGTTGTAATACGCAGGCCGTAGCAGTCCAGCACTTTGTGTTCACCATTGTCGCGCGTTGGCGGTGGACAATCCGGTTTTTATCGGACATTGATTTTTATCAGTCTCTTCTTCCTAGATGTCTATTTGCTATTTCTATTAAATATTCAAACACATTTACGCGGAGAAAAACAACTAGCCTTTGTGCCGTAAACAATCAATGGGTTCGGAGTCTCGACGTGGGCTAACGTTTTCACTTGCCCCGCAAACTTCCGTTGTGTTGAAAGAACAAATATATAGTTAATGCTTTACTTCAGAAATACACAAAAATACTGATCTGTATGCCTATATTTATAAGTAAGAGGGGTATATTACTAAAACATTGACATCGGTAGCACCTTGCGACTACGAAATTATAAATGGATTTACAAATTAGGAATTGTTTAATTAGGCTTTGTTCTTTATTGACATTAAAAATATAATATATATGAGAGTAAATCAATACTTTTTCAACTGAGTGATACTTTGGACGTTACATGCACGCAATTAGTATAACAAATACGTTTTATTTTTCCGTAATATAGCAAGAACTGGTAAACGTTTTTCGTTTCCCTACCCAACAGTCACTAACAAGACAAAAAAGACACTGTATACACGCACGTGGCAACAAATGATATAGGCTAAGAACACTTAGTGGAACATAGGCCACATAGCAAACACTATAGTCATAGTGAAAACAACGCACAATAGGAAAACGTAGTACTTAATGGCAGATATTACCATATCGCACGTACTATTTCTACGAACAGCCATGGAATGATTTTCACCGCCAGTATCAAGCGGAGCACAAATAGTATGATTAATATTAAAGGTACTCTATTAGGGGAAAAAATAATTCGATCTCGGTTTCTACTTCTAGCTACTTCTAACCAGGCGGCATGGAGTTATCAACTTTTCATGACGGCAGATACAGCGCATGTCTAGTAGGCCCAGCCGGGTTTATCGGTGACAAGCCAGTACTAGTCACTTGTTCTAGTTTTAATGGCACTACTTTACAAGCTGGCCTTCCATGCCTGCTTCATAGGCTTAAGTATGTCACTTTTCTGTTCTTCGAGTGTTCTTTTCCCGTGGTAAATTTAGTGAGAGAAGGTGGATTACTGTCGTCTATTTTATGGGGCACTGCCTAGTTTTCGGCGTTTACAAGAATCAAAGGGAGGTACGCTCCATCGCGCTGATCTTTTTCGGGCTTCGAACAGCCGCCTTGCTTCCGATGCATAGATAATTCTCTAACGAGGACGTTTCTAGTAAGCCGGAACCCATATTCGCAAAGAGAAAAGTTGCGACCATTGTATAACCAGCAATAGGGTGCAACTTTAGCGGACTTATAATCATAAGTCCACTAAAGTTGCACTTATAATCATAAGTATTACTACGCAGCCGTGTAACAGGCAGGCATTGTACGCGACTAACGATCATTGTATTGCTGCCCGATAAAAACTAGCATATTTCCTGCTTTAGAAACCTCTTTTCAGTTAAAAAATTAAAAATAACGAATGCACGGAGTATGGAGTGAGGTGGTTTAAAAAAGTAAAGACAAACCGCGACGCATGTTACTATATCATGCTGTTTGTTCAGGTCTATTTGACCGGTCTGCTAGTAGCCTCTAGGAGAATATTTTCAATGTAAACTTTCTGGGTACGAGCTTGTTGGCTGTTGTTAAACGAACGATCCGACTTATGATTTATAATGAACGTAGCCCGTGTCAATACCATATCGCCTTTGTTGCGGCTTGTCTGTGCTAATAATGCTTAACGATTGAGTAGAAGTTAAGCGCTGAACTTATACGCCATCTTAGTGTGGATCACAATCAATCATGCTACCATTACAATTGTTCATTCTGTCATAGCTTACATAGTATTAATGGATCAAAAAAGGTGCTAGTTATTGAAAGGTTAACAGATCCAGGTGGGCCTGAAACGGATTGAGGGTGTACGAAAAGGCTCGTATACTTTATATAGTTTTAACAGAATACGTAACCGTTAATGCGAATGGGTAGTGATTTACGACAGTAGCCATTGTTGCCTTATACTCCTAGCAAAATCGTTGTTGCAATATATCTAGTCTACATAAACGAACCTTACTACGACGAGCCTTCACAATAATAGGATAAGTTGTTTTGAGAAACAAATTTGGCCTCCTTTACTCTGTACACAAACAAAACTTCGATAACAGCTATAGGCTGATCTACATTTATACGTCTAGGACTGGTGGGTGTCGCTCAATACGTTCTCTGTACATGAAATTTACTTTTAGTTAGTTGTGATCTGTAGCGAGCTTCGATCCGAAGGCTTTTGCATCTATAAAGAGTTAACGCTTTTGCTATTGACAAGGGATTTGTTTTAGAATCATCCGGGTTCAATACATACAATAAGATACTGTGCAAATTTGAGCCCAAGACTTTAGCGACCCACCCAATCTCTATATAAATGGCTTCGATGCAGAAGAACCGTGACCCATTATAACTGTAATTGAAAAAGTCAACATTTTCATTATGAGAAATGCACCTGGGAAATTCCTCCAGCGTATGTGCTATAGTAATACGTGCAAGACGAAATCGCACTTTTATATCCACCACTGTTAAGCTTATTTTTGTTTGCATAAAAAAAAGTAAACCAGATAGGCCTGCCTTTTACTATGTGAGACGAAAAGGATAACAATGTGATCTTTATCCTAATTGTAAAAAAGCTCAAAGTCAAGCTTTGTCTTTTTAGGTTTACAATCTGCCGAATCGTTTCAGCGGACTTCTCTTTCCGCCGAAGTAGGCATTCTAAAACATGAGCAAAGGCAGTTTTCGCGAAAAAGGACCTAAGTATATGCGCAAAGGGGAACTGGACCCATTTGCACAGAATCCGATCTTGGACCTGAAATTGTTGTCTGGAACGCATACCGGTTAGGTTTTCAATGTGTACATCGTGAATTGGTTGATATTATTTGAGAAATCGCGAAGGTGTTAGAATAGATAACTGAATCAAAATACAATGACTAATATCGACACGAGGTACTTCGTCAGGTCGGGAGAGGGATTCGCAGGCTGTATTATGCGTCCTAGAGTCCTCGTCGACTTTGTAACAAAATAGCAATGTCATACGTTTCGCAGTGCCGTACAGACTTCAATTGCTGTTACCATACGTTTAGCAGAGCCTATGGGAAACGCAGTGATGGGGGAGCAGCCAAACAAAGGAACGGTCGTTACGAAACCAGTAAACGCGGAGTGAATATCCGTCAAATAACGGTGCGCTTATACGGACTAAAGAGCAATTGAAAATATTACGACATTGTAAATAATACTGTTTATAGTAATACAATATTAGTTTTTGTAGGACAAACGGCCGTAAAGGTGAATCTCATAACAGAAGCAACGAGGGTATTAGTGAATACTTTTATACTGACGTAGAAGCGGGTATTTTCATTTTAGCTATATGCCAGAATTCCAATAACGGCAATCGAGGTATAGTCATGTATGAGCTACTTTTTTAATATACAATAATTCAGATTGGTGTTAAGTACTGTGGTGGGGTAAGCGACCCTTCTTTCTAGATTTCTCTCATTTCGAGTATTATGAAGTACGTCTTATTAATCAGCGGGGGGAAAGGTGTCGCACATCAGCTGTATCTTGCCGTACAAACCATTCCAAAGCCTCGAAAAAATCCACCTCATTTTAACACGCTAAAATCTGCATTTCAAGTGAAAAGCGTGTTATGTGATTTTATGCACGTCACTTACACAGAGAACTAACTTGTTTAGCATAACGTATCATAGGTGACAGACTTCACTTCCTGCCCTATATTAGAGGCGCCCATAACAATTTTCTAGCTTATAGAAAGATAGGTCCATGCGAATCCAGTAGACCTATGGCAGTACAGCCAGCCGCCATGCAATCGCCCAATAACGAAATAAGTTTTGTTCTGTCGAATCAACGGGCTATCACCGACAATGAACTTTCTTTTCTCTTTCTATAAGCGCCAAAATCGTTATAGGCGCCTCCAGTATTCGGAAGGGGATGAAGTCATTCACATACGACAAGTTACGCTAAACAAGTTACTTTTCTGTGTAAGTAACAAACATAAACAATGCTTATTAATAATAAAGAACGTTATACTGTTTAGAGAAATCAGACAACTGAATGGTGAATCGCTTGGAATCCATGTTTTGAACAACTACGAAAATAGACTCAGGTTGCAGCAGTAACAACAGTAGCAGTTGAAAGTGGGCTCATTCACAGCGACTGAGGCACTGTTATCAGACGTACGAACGATGATCTGCCTTTTTGCACGTCGAAGACACCTATGGCAATATTGCGGTTAGGCAGCGTCTTGACCCTATTCCCGAAGCTAACCGTCCTCACGTTTCGTGCAAGTTTAAATCACCTTAAGCTTCAGATCTGTGTTCTTAGCTAAGGCCTTTCTCTTATCTTTTCATGACGGCAAGTAAGCGTATAAAGAAAAAGTCAGAATCAAAAGCCGAGTCCCGGCCCAAAAGTGGCTATCGGCTATTATCCGTCCTTCGCTAAGGCCTGTATGGACGCGTATAATTACTGTCACATTGCGGAACATGAATCGATGTGTTTAGGCGTTAAAGAGGACGAAATGGCAAACAGAATATTGTATCGGTTAGCGGCAGGCAGGAATAGCAAAATAGGTATATTGAAGGCACAATATTGCACAGGTGCTTTAAATCACCGCAACGGGCCGACGTTCCGGTCGCATTAAAAAGAAACGACTTTCACAGGACGATTTCACGCCGTCGGATTAGAGAACGCACGCCGAACTAGACAAGGCACTGAGGGGTATTAAATAAATGTAGGCACGCCGCTTATTATACTGCGATACTGGCTAATCGACAGTCACACTGCAGATAGCGGTTTTACATCATATAAAATTAGTTTCATTGTATTACTTCTATTTCGATAAGCTATCGGTACGTTTGACGTAATATTCTGCACAAAACGTTGTCGATTACTTGTATTTTAATGGCTTAGTCATGCCATATATCGAGGGCGAGGCTTGATTTATATATGATTTAATTACCGCACTACCCGCGTACGCAAGAAGCGTCAAGCACCAGTGGGGCACAAACGCATCTAAATGACAGGGAGCTTCTAGCATCTGAAGATTTAGAATTTTCAGCTACTGACTTTTATTAGCATACATAAAATGATCTCAGGATGGGTGTTTTTATGTACTAGACTGCTTTTCCACAATTTGCGCTGGACTCTCCAGGTGTAGCTTATCGAGTTCTGGCTTGACGATACGTGGTTACCATTGCTCCGTACCTCGTTGGTATCACCAACTGCCAGAAACACTCGAATAAAGGAAGAAACTCGGCATGTGCTATTATGTAGTCATATTCGATTATAAACTGGTCGAGTATAGACGGCCGCCGAGCTTCCTACATGACCATGTGCACACTAGACTGTGGCAATCTCGAAATACTAGGAAGCTCTACGACATAAAGATTCATACATGTGTCAATATTAACTCGTTTTTGTTTAAACACCTGTCCGATATGCCTACATAAAACATCTTGACAAGATTACCTACTACCGTAGAGAATTTCTATAGTAGCCTAGTTGAAAGCGATTCTTCCAGTGTTATTTGGACAAAAAGGCCTGTAGGCGGACATTTACTCTCCAATTGAGAACTACTAAAAACCGTGTTATTACTGCTAATCACATATATATGTATGAATCAAGGCAATATACTCACAGTTAACATACATAATTTATTTATGGGTATGCATATATGGTTTAAAAGTGACGAATCTCTAGTAGTTCATCTATTTCTGTACAGCGTAATATTTTATAGTAATTGGGCTATTATTTAAATCGAGGAGGATAAGAGTATAATTATAATAATAGCCGACATCATAATCAGTGAGGAGATCACAGCGGAAACTTTGGCAAACCTTTTTTTGCACGCTGCACTTCGTTACAATGTTAGTTTATACTTAAGTCGTATTATCTTATTACCTAATTATCTGTGGCAAGTCTGCTTTTTTGCTATTTACGCGTGTCTGTTTTCGTGTATTTACGTTGTGTCAATATGCGTGAGATTAGAGCGCGTTATGTCTAATGGACATGTGTGCTTTACTATTTTGAAACATTATTTCTCCTACTGACTATGTGTGTGTCTGTGAACGTGAGATAATGAATGATCGTGATTACGACCTCTGTGCTTTTTCTGTTCTTCTACCACCTACATAGAGTTGATTCCCCTGGATACATTCAATCCTTCTTCTGTTCTGCGGAGCTCAATCTCTATTCTCGATCTGTAGTATTTGTCCTTTACGAAATACACCTGCGTTGACTGTCGAAGACGACGACTTTCTACAAGGATGCTGATAACTGTCTGTTACCTATGCTTTGTATACACATGCGTCTCTTCTTGTGTTACTTTTTGTGTAAAATTATTCAACCAGATCCCTGTTAATATCTTCCTATGGCATTGTTTGTCTGGCTCAGCTTGCAGCATCACTTCATTGTAAGAGTATTAATGATAAGTGCCATTGTTATTGACAAATGACGATATAATTGTTCGTTTGTTGGTAATGAAATTCGTTGAATAGCTGTTAGCTAGTCGGGCTCTGAAGTTCCGTTTTTTTTCCATTTCGTAGCGGATCCTGGATATCGGCTAACAGCCGTAACTTGTTTCCCTGTTATTGTTAAGTTTCTTCAATCGGATTAACCTTTGTTTCGGCTATCTGTCTTCGCGACCCACTCTTCCTCACTGTTTATTATAACATCTTTCGCCTATTATACTTTTTTTCGCTGGTGTTCGTCTTTATAGATCACTAGAATACTAGAACATATCATTTATGGAACAAGCCCACTGATCTAATATATAGACCTCCATGCAGCCAATGGATACTCGACGTGGAATCATCGGTCGAGTAGCCGTCATTCAGCGTGATCGAGGATCATCGATTCCTTTGCCGCAACCTATAGCTCATGACCACGCGACTCCTCGTCTGCGAGGTGCCACTTTACACCTTGTACTTAGATCCACGATCACGTATTTATATGATATACTGTCAGTGGGCTTGTCTACCGAAGTCTTAGATTTTAGATAGAACTTAGATCTTACCACGACGCGCTTTAGAAATAGAGAAGTTCGTCCCTTAACTTCATGTAACATCGTCGGGAATTGATATTTTTATGGGGATAGATTCGATTATTTCCTTTTTTCTTCGTTACACTGATGCTTCAACCTTTTCCATCGTGTACATGTCCCCCAGAATCCGTTCAATCGGGATGTTGCCTATTGTATCTTTAAAGAATAATTTCTCAATGAACGCATTCGAAATTGCCCTCAGCATAGGTAGCAGCAGTAGCAATCGGCCGAACCTTGTTGGTTGACGTGGATAACGGTGACGTACATAGTCGCCAAGGACGCACTGCGCTTGATCCTGCAACATTTCGACAGGATGTGTGTCGCATAACCCCATCGTTTCTGTTTAGGCGATAAACATCAATGAAACAAACACCAAAATAATACGCACAAATATATTAGTTTAGTTCAATTTTGACATGCATAGTGGACAAAGTTTCGCCATAAGATGCTTGCCTCGGGTACAGGCGTTCACCATGAACGCATTTACGGGATATGATTTATAATGCTTAAATGCTATAAACAGGCGTGTTAATGGGCTTTTTGTCATTAGTTTATGTACAAAACTAAAAGGCAGACAACATATTTATTTAGGAAATTTTACCAGGCTTGAACAACACGATAGCTTTCAGACAGCTACACTCAGTCTCGTCGGGTGATAGTTGTCGCAGTCTTCGCATTACGTCTTGCACGTAATGAATTTCGACGGGGTTCAGGTCGACAACGTCCGGCGCATTGACTGGACTGACGGCGCTGCGTTCGGGGGACCCAGGTGGCGATTTCGGCGTCGATGAACGCGACACTTTACCAGGCAGGGCAGAAATAAGATCGACGCCGGCCGACCATTGAGACATGTAGAATAAGAAGAGGTCCTTCCACGATTCCTCTAGCAAGCACACTTGGTCGCTGCGAGAGAGTGTCTGGAATGTGGGCAGACACTTGACCCAGCGAATGACCATGAATAGCAAGCGCGCCGTCACTTCTTGGGTTGTACCGCCACCGGAAACACCCCCTACCAACGCATGTGGCATGTTTCGGGGTCTCACTTCGGTCGATGTCGATCCACTTTCCGAGGCAGATGACGATACCGTGAGCAAAGGGGAAGTGCAGCTTGACGGTGGCCGCTCGGACGGGTCCTCCGTAGATGGTGAACGAGGCCGCTGGAAACCTGTCAATCCTAACGACAACAACATGTTTGTTTAGTTACTACAGAGTAGAAAACACAGCATAAATTCTCTGTGCATTCTACTATGTAACTGTTATGCTATAGTAAAAAGAAGATCATTACACCAACGGCACTAGAACGGTCATGACCACATAAGTAGATGCGCGTGCATCACTGATGAGAGTACACATTGCGTTCAGCTCCTTTACGTTAAACATCACTTGAAGAATTTTAATAGCCATAAGCTTGTGTTATTACATTACAGAACACACGTTTTTCTTCGTTTATAACACGTTAATGTTGGACGAGACCGTTGTGACTGATTCTGGACGCTTGCGCTTGGATCTGCTAGTTCGTCGTACTATACTTTTGCTACCTAACACGACAAAGGGACATAAACGCTTTTGCTCTTATTAACTTCTTCGGTTTCGCACGGTTTCGTACATACTAGGAGGAAGAATTGCGCCAAATATTACATGTACAGTATGCGTTTAAAAAAGTTAATAATTTGTCTCTATAAAAGTTTCCATAGCATCGACCCGTCGAACTTAACAAGGACAGCTGAATTAATTAGCAATAGTACAAGCGGTTCAAATACGCAGAGTGGTCACAAAAATGCACTTTACCGCCTGTATTCATGCTGCTGCTGTCTCCATCCACGCTTTACAT
>NW_019213706.1:47371-99935 GCF_002532875.2 Varroa jacobsoni
ATAATACTAACGAGAATGGTAGAGGTAGTAAAAGTCGCCTCAGCAATAACTGTAAGTGAACTATGTAGTAATACTGCTGATCACAGTGATTATTCATACGTAAGATCTTCTCTACTGACCCATGAGTCCCTGGGACGGTGGTGGTGACGCGGGTGAAGTCCACTCTGCTGTTGCAGTTGCCTGAGGTTGACCAAGGCCGTTGCTGCCGGCTGTGGACGCCGATAGATGCTGTGGAGGCGGGGGCGGTGGCGGTAGGCCCGACGCGGAGGCCGCGGGGTTGAGCAGCATCTGCAGAAGCCCCGCCGATGAGTTGAGCATCAACGCTGGTGGCAGCGGTAACGGAGAGGAGCCCCCAGCAGCAGCAGCGGCCAGCAATCCTGGAGGCGGAGCGCGGGGAAGAGGCCCCATCGAGTGTGAGTGCGAATGGGCGGGTGGATGCGAAAGGGCGCCGAGCTGAGGTGAGGGGGCTGCGAAGGGCGGGGGCGGCGAAAAGCCCAGAGATGTCCCAGGCAGAAAAGGAGATCCCGACGGGGGAGCCAGAGGACCACCGTTGCCTGCACGTCCCAGGGGTCCGCCGCTGCTGTCTCTGTAAACAAAACGGAGCGAACGAAGCAAACGGTAAAACCAAGAACCAACGGAGCAGCGAATGAACGGAACAGACAACGAACCATTGAATCAGAAACAGCCAAGGAACGCAAACGACATCTAAATGGTGACCAGGGAATTGCGATGTTGATTGTGCTGATGATTCTCGGGCTGGTGGCGTTGATGGTGACAATAAGATTAGTATTCGTTGGGATCAGGAGATCAGAAAACAGGAAAATAGGAAGGCGCAGATCAAGAAAAGAGAGATAACACTTCGGGCGATGGTTCTTTCTATCAGTCTTCCTCCGCTACCCTCCCTGCGACATTCGTCTTGTTTCTGTCCCCCATCTTCCTGCAAGAGGCTCCTAGTCTATGTTATCCATTCTCCTTGTTCGCGAGCGCCGCTTGCAGGAGCCATCGATTTTCCGTACGGAATGAAGGAACAGGAGTCGAGAGTTGGAGAAAGCCGTTTCCCCGTTCTGTCAGGAGACTAACCTGTGCGGGTATAGACTGATCCGCATTGACCCAACGGAGGGAATGCAGGCAGGAGAAAAGGAGGGAGAGGAGGAAATAGGTAGCTCTGAAACGGGGCTGCCTAAGGAGCTTGGGAGACAACCAACCGCTACGCCGACGGAGCGGACCACTTTATGTGGGTTCAAGAGCTCGCCCGCCTGATGCTGCTGTCTCCACCCGGCTAGAAGCATCGCCATCGTCGTCCATTACGAGCGGCCAAGCCCTCGTAGAACGCGCGCTGCCTTCCAGTGCGAGGATAACAAGTGAGGGCATCTTGCCCCGGTATAAGAAGAGAAAAAAAAGAGCATGGCTGCAGCGGGACGGGCTGAAAAAGGGCGGGAGGGGCGTTGTCGACATTGCCCCGTGGACTAGCGGCAAGGCAGAAAGGGGGGTCAAGTTGTCCACACGTCAACGCTCAAGACGATGGATGGCTCTTGCCCTGGACGACTGGCAAAACCGATCCTGGTAAGACCAGCGGCTCTAAAACTCAAAAAGGACAGCGAACAAGATATGATGACAGGGGCCCGAAAACGACCAGAGGAAAGCAGTAGATAGCAGATATTGCCATAAAGGGCACATACACACATGGGCCTACGTAGCTGCAGACAGCAGCAACCGTCTTAGAAGCGACGAAAGTTGTGACAGAGAGGGATAATGGAACTAGAAGACATGACTGGTAATTGAGCGGCGCTAGACCAGTGAATGTATCAAAACAAGTGAGAGAACAGGAACAGATGAAGGGTAGACGGAAAACGGCCGCTACATACCTCGGTCGACTATGAGGGAAAAATGATGCTTTTGGCAGTTTGCCCATTTCTGAGACATCCTTGAACTTCGGTTTGCGAGGTCCGCGTTCGTGCTGGACAGCTGAAAAAAACGATGAAGTAGAAGAAGGTTAGACGTCAATCCAGTGGATCAAATTGCTCTTCGATGAGATTGTGCAATTCAAGCTAACAAACGCTGAAGTTACTAGCAGCTGAGATGGCTGAACGTCTTAAGAGTCCTACTAGTACGATGCTGCGTTCTATCAAAATTAAAGGCTTATTTAGAGAACTTGTAACTACTGATTTTTTTGTACTGCCGAAGTTTACTTCCTCCTTTTACTAACCGTCTTTATTCATGCTGGCTTCGAAACACTTCTTAAGGCGGCAAGCACGGCACTGATTCCGGTGGGTTTTGTCGATAGGACATTTGCCCTTGAAGTCGCCTTGCGCTTTGCATGTATATACCCGATTTCGGTGTATGCTCCTTTTGAAAAAACCCGAACATCCTGAACAGGAGAGAAATACGTTTTAATCTTAGCCAAACAATGCATCCGAAGTTCTCATTACTAACATAAATTGCTTCTCATATATTCTAACATTCTGCTGCCCTTAGCTCATCTATGTTCAGCCATACTCTCATAATAGTTGTAATTTCATAAAATCAATTTATCGAAATTCTACAATATACAGCTTCCCGCATGTATATTGTATCTTGAAATGCGAAACAAATCGATGCGGCGAACATATAATTCTGCATTTCAGAGAAACGTTTCTCAATGGTCAACAGTGCAACAGCAATTAACGCGCACCCGGAACTGCTGTCTGACCACCAATCATGATTATGCCCAGTCACTTTGCCTGCTACCATGACCAAGGATCGACGTATTAAAAACAGGATGAGGAGACCCAAGGACCTTTTGACGCTTAATCGCCCACATTTTTGGATATTTTTTATTAACTCATCCAACAAGCGAAGAGAGAGCCATAATTCACTCTTACACCTTTAATGGATCGTGCACTTGATCCATAGTATTAGAATACGATAACAGTACTGCGGTGACGCTCGTGTTCAAAACCCCTGCAACAAATGCTCCAACGACTCCAGGCGGACGCTACGAGCGAGTAACCTGGAGGCGTGCTGTCACGAACAAACTGAAATTGTGTTGCATGCGCATGTTGAAGGCTTGCCTCGTGGTAACACGGCTATTGACTAGTCGCTGCGACTTCTTTGCTTATGTGCTTCAGCAACTAATCACAGGTAGGCAGTGACGGTAAGTAACGATCGTTCTTTTATGTAGTGCCCTGACACATTTCCATTACGACGCACAAAGTTAGCCGAGGATAGTACGCGTCGACAGCCTCCGCAGACCGGTAGTCAACGAAGCGCTAGATGATTCCAGCGCGAAAATCGTTAAGTTTATTCGATTTAAATCCTTTCATTTTTCAGCCCTACGGTTATAGGAGTAAAGTTTGTCACCGCTGTTTTCCATGATTGTTTTGAAAAAAAAAAATAAAAAACCTCCACTTCCAGAGCGTCCAAGAGAATACTTGGCGTGTCCTAGAAGTGACATTTCTTCTTGTCGATACGTGAGAAAGCTGCAAATAATAAAGACTTACCGTCACAGCTATAGATACCGTAGTGCTTTCCACTGCTTCGGTCCCCACAAACCCCGCATGGTATATCAAGAAGTCGGTCGCCTCCGATAGGTCGCGCTGTGAACAAAAAGAAATTATTCGGAAAATGTCAAAAATAGATATGTTTTGTTGCTGGCAAATAAGCCAAACCCAGTATCGTTTGGGTTTCGTTTTATAGTTCGGGGTACGCTACATACGATTTGAACATCCGTTGGTCCGATAGACAAATACCCCCAGATTTAGACATTTGTTGAACTTAAAGATCGAGCAATACATCAGTCGTGGTCAATTTGCCATCCACTCGAAGGCTTTTGTTTTGAATTTCATCGAACTGAGTCCAGATCACTTGACCACTTTGAAGAATGAAGTATACAATGTACCTTTAAGTGTGCTTTTAACATTAAAAAAAGTTTCGTCTTCTTATTTTCTGTTTGAGACGACTGGGTTTGAGCTGTTCAAGCGTCTATTATTTGTCGGCAATTACTTTATTAAATCCTATCAAGTTCCATTATTTTGCCCATTAATTTATTTTCGTCATTCATCTATATACTCACTTAGAAGTTAACAACATCAGCTTTGAAGCCACTATCTCTACATCCGTACAGTTTTCCGTCAATACAGTGGAGCATCGATATAAATCATCAGTATAGATCATCTCCAGTAAAGGGGAAATTTTGCTGGGGAACAGGCAGGCATCACGCATTCGCACGCCCTCGCGAGTGGTGCAGAAGATTGAAGCGACTAGACAAGGGAGTTGGCCTCCAGTCGGACCGTGCAAGAAATTCCCGGGGCGATGGTCAAAACACCGAGAGGGTTTTGTACCACTCGTCGATTCAGAGAAATATTCTTTCGCTACCTTCAAACTCCATTGTTTGACCCCAGCTTTAGCCGCCTTGCCGGGTTCACTTGCTATCCCACTTTTGCCCACACTCGGCGTTGTTCCCATTCTCCCCTCAATCCCGGAGCTGGCTTGCCCTCGTCGCCCTGCCTCGAGCGCTTCCTTGGAACGGGCGAATAAACAGCTGGCGGTATTCCCAGCCAATCGGCTATTACATATCTGTCCGCTTTCATACGTTCACTAGCAGCGCAGACCACCGCCGCTACTTGGTCCCAACCCCTCGAGCTGCCTCGCCGCCCGTATAAGTCCCGTTGTCCATGCATGTATTAGGGTAGGGACTACCACATATTGATTAGGTATTCAAAGTCGTTGGCGGCGGGCGACTGACCCGCCATTCTTGGCCACGCGTTCCCCCACCCTCCAAAATGAACTCCCTAGCATAAGGCCCTTCTGTCTCTTGAAGGGCTCTAGCGCGCTAGCCCTCTCGGTGCGTCATAGTCATCATGTTCTTGGAATTCTCACTACTACAGCAAGCACTTTCATCGAGTGCTGTATAAGGGGGCCGTCATATAGAAACACTTCGTTTACCCCCAAGTAAATTTCATAAATTCACACACTAACATTTGCATCCAGGGTCGTAAAGGCGAATTCTCAGACGAGACAAATGGGCGCTTTTTTGTCATGTGCATTCAACGTCGACAGAGTGAGAGGGCCCTAATGTGTACGGTTAAATTGTTAACAGTAAGTGGGGTTATGTGTTTATGAGTATGATAGTGGAACCGGAAATGGGATAATTTCGAAGACCCGATACGACACCGATGTGTCCAAATCTATCTGTGGTAGCGTGCTCTGTTTCTAATTGGAGTGCTGCAAGTCATCTTCGTATAATAGCTAACATCGCAGAAACCGTCTGCGGTATGTTTGAGCCGTTGACTTCTAAGCTTTTCGCTGCCCATATAGGACAGCTTAACTCATTTCGTCGCTTGCTTTCGATAAGGCCCCTTCAATCAGACCCGTGGATCCTTGCTGGATAAGATACTAATGTCCTATTGAGCCAACACAGCCGACAGATAACTTGTAGAAGTCTGGTGTAGATAGACAAAGAATATTTTCAGGTCAGACAGCAATAGATGGCGATAGCAGTGATGATGAGATGCTGTTGACTACACAGATGAATTGCTGCCTACGAAAAAGAGCACGACCAAATTGGTGCACCAAAAGAAGGCATGTTCGAGACATAAAATCTCTTTGGAGCCGCCCTCTCAGCGGGTGCCCGATCAAGCCGTCTGGCAGCCCCACCTCGCCATCCACTCGTAACTCTCCACGGGCGGAAAATAAACACATCGCAACGATTCTTCTATTGAACTCGCCTATTTCATTGTTTTGCGTAGCTGCGTCTCCTGCAAAGATTTGCAAGGACTCGAGATCACCACAACAAAAACGCTTGGTGGAGCTATTTCGTCCTATTTCAGTCTTTTGCAGTTCGGTTTTTTGCTGCTGCTTTGTTGAGATTAAAGGCGCTTAAGAGGATTATGAAGTAGCTGCTAAGAATGTTTTAAGGCCAAGATTCGATCAGCACAGAATGACTGATTTATATATGTATGATAATTGTGATGTATGAAGAATTATGTATGTATGATAAGATCGCGTGCAGCGTTGCCAAAGACAGTGCCAACAAATCGGCCTTAATAGCCCGGATATCAGAACTACGACGGAGATAGATAGTCAGCACGTCACCGGATGTCACCGGTTTTTCTTTGTTTACCTGTCACATTTATTCGCGGGTAAAGACAACAGTAATAACGAATGGCCACCAACGATACCGGCGCCATAGACAACTTGGCTTTTACCTAGATTAATTACTAAACGCACTCTTGTGTGCCTACAAGGACAAACTATAGGGCTGCTGTTCCCATTATGTTTCCTTAGTCCTTGTTATGTTCATGTCCTGTGAGGCCTTTCATATGGTGCAGTGCAACGATTGTAAACACAGACATATAGTTGTATTATGCAAGGAATAAGAAATAACAAAGTGGCCGGCCGCCTCACCGAAAGAACGCTGCGTGCAGCATGCCGCCTTGAAAAGTAACGAGTTCCTTTACCATCCTATCCAATTCGGATCGTCTATTTGTAACAGGATCTAACAACGGCTGCCATAACAGCCAAACAACGTATCACGAACGGCTGGCCCGCTTTAGTTGCGCGGAGGTCCTATGTAAATTCGACTGTTGCGCATACAATGCTGTGTATCACTCGTTACTGTAAAGGCCTTCTTTTGTCCTGTTAAAGACTTTGTGGACAAATCAATACGAGTTGATGCTGCAATTGGACACCCTAACAGTGGTTCCTGTTTCGCTGAAAACTGAAAACCGCAACATATTTTCGATTTGATTCTCTGCGAAGAGATTCGTTGGGCGGTCGTCTGATTGCCGCCCTCCGCCTCTCGAAGGCCACGACGGCCACGATGGGGATAGAAACACGACACTCTGTTTCGCCACATTGTTATTTCTACCACCTTTGTACTTCTGCTGCTCTGTTAGTAAAGTTCGGCCTACTGGATGAAGAGAACTACTATTTGCTTTCATTGTCCATTACGATGTCCGTCGCAGCGGCCGCTTCGGCCTCTACGAGTGGTTGTGTAGCGGTTCCTTTTCGCGTCGTATATTAGCACATTGTCGAAGTGTGTTTAGCCTAAAATATGACAGGCCGACGGATGAGCGTAAGCGTCGAAGATCGGATGAACAACATCGGTGTCGCATCTCCACTGTCAAAACTATCGGCACACAATGCAGCGAAATGAACAGTAACGCCTTGCTGGGTCGGAGGTAGAACAAAACCCAGCGTGAGTTCTAGTGGCAATACAAACGATACAGTAGCGCTAAGCGACGGCTGCTGGCAGAAGAAAAAATGGAGAACGGGAGTGAAAACGAAAAACAACCATTCAGACACACAAACAGGCATCGTCTAGCATACAGGCCTTAGGCCAGGGCGACATCCGTTAACCGTACCAATAGGCTACCAAGAGGATAGGTGGAAAGATTTGGTCCTATGGTAAGTGTTGGATGCGCAAGAAATCAGGCGGGGCAATCATTCAGCAGGTGTGCGTTCGTGATCTGAGCTAAAGCGACTGTGACGACCGGAATTATTCGTAGTTCGAAAACGACACAGCAAACGCGGTCGCTTTCATGGATACTACCGCGTCCGCACTTGGCGAGATCCAGCGCAATACACGAATAGTTCACGAACTACAAATTGCTCATTTGGCTAATACAACAACGTTTGTTGTTGACGCCGGCATTGTTGTTGCTAGTGCTTTCGCAATGGTGGCGTCACAGAACACGACATTAGTTAGTTAGACATTTAAAGTTGTAGATATGTGACTAGCCTTGTGATTCAGGCCATTTCAATGGTTCTGCACAGCGGGAAGTCTTTTTTTTTGGGACGTCTGATAGACTAAAGAAAAACCATTGGCCTTCATTCGAGGTCGCTGCTGAGTACACTCACAGAGAAAACAAAGCAGCACTGGCATAATGTGTATAGATTAGAAAGAGCTCAGCGTTTGGCAGTACTACTGAACGCTGATATGCATGTTGAAATGCACGATGTCATCATTCACACTGAGAATTCACTTGACAGAATTATACAACTGGAAATTAGCGATGAGGTTTGATGCTTCGGGGTAACACAAACGATACTGTGAAGTAGATTTCATTGTTGCCGGGCAGACTGGTCTGTTGCAAGCGTTTCTGTGCTACCTTCTGTTGGCACCTGCACAACAGCTGAGTCGCGTCATAAGGAGATATTTTGGGTTTTTCTTTCGATCCACTGTTGTGGAAATGCACGAGCGTGCTGACCGAAAATAGCATTTGCTGTTTGTTTGGCACGATGCGCACAAGCTTAAGATGCATGGAATGGCTACAAAATAGATGAACGCCTTTAAGAACTGTTTAAACTGAGAAATAAAAATAAATTGTCGGGCTACTTTAGCTGCTATAGGATGAACATTCGAATTGACGAGACAAATAGGATAGAATTCCCGTGTGTTGCTTCGAACAAAGGCACAGCAAGCGTGTCTCTTATAGTGGAATACGCATTTCCTATTATTCTATTCATTATAAATCGGCTTGCTTACGTCAAATGACAAGGTTTATTCCAGAAATAGGACAAACACTGTGAGGTTGGTTAGGCTTCTGCTGAACCGGCTGCTGTACATACAGAGAAAAGCTATCGCGATAATGTCAGTATCAGCAAATCGCTAAAGCTGTTCGCAGTTCGATCGTTATTGTGGCATCTGCCGGACATAATTTAATAAAAAATTTCTATGCTCTTCAGCGACAGTGCATTTTCGGGCATTTTCGACCCTGAAAATGCAGTTTAGCCCTGATCGAGTGGATCTTAATTGAACCGTATGGCCTATTCCTTGAAGTAAAACGTCCAGAAACCACTATTGGTTTACACCTAGTGCATGAACGGCACGTTTGAAATCTTTAAAAAATGCAGAATTGAGATTGCAGCTTCGCTGAATTCGTCGTTGTTACGAAAGCGTCAGGATTTTGATCCGTGACCCAGCCAACAGCCCATTCGAGGGCATTTCAATCCCGCTGCACGCCCTCGTCCTGCTCGAGGATTTGCGGCAGATTCCCTCTCTCTGCAGCGTAAGTGCTAACAGCCAGCGTAGTTTTCGCCGTTCCTTGTTGACCAAAGCAAGCGAAGCTGCTTTTTGGCTGAGAGTAGCGATTTGTCGACGTTTCAGACGACGAAGCCCAGTCCGTGGCCTGCACTAGTGGGGGACCGTATGCTTTACAGGAGGAGAAAAGCCCCAGATCGATCTCACTATTCTCGACATCGTTGTCATTGCTGCTGTATCGTTTCGGACGGCTGTGTCGATGGCAGTTAAACGTTCCGGATCTCTTTTTTCTGCCGTTTTGTACACATGTATAAACATACGTTGAAAAAGTTTATCAACGATTCATCACATCGTACCTGCACATTACCCTAATCGGTACCACCTATTAAGATAATCCTATTCAATTCAACGATCATTTGTACAACAAGCTTGTTAAATAACGTACATCAAATCAATAACTATTCATAGAATACGTTAAGCAGCCGATCAATCGATCACCGCATCAATCCTAAAACGATCTCTTCCGGTTATATAATAACCACTATCTACGACCATTGTGTAACTATATAAATAGGTTATTTGTCATGTCTAAAAAGTTGAAGCCCATTAGTCAACCTAATTTCGCTATATTATAATAATATACATATAGAGAAAGTAACATGTATGAGTTGACAAGTCAGCTAGTGCGTTCAATGGGTTATATCAAATAAGAAAAAAAAACCCACTAGCAGCGACACTCTAACAATGTAAATCGCTTATCGTTATACGCGCGATTTTACAGTAGAATATTGGTTTTCTTCTGCACATATACTTGCTAGAGCCTCACGGCCAACACAAAGCTGTCGGAATGGATAGTACCCAAATTTTTCCCATCCCGTCACATCAATCTTTGCATTAATACAAACATATGCCTGTGACACTTTATCTCAGCGCATCGTGCATGGCACAATAGCTCCATGCCACGTCACTACAAATCGTAATATTCACCGCTGGTTAGAGCGCCTCGGCACGTTCAGCACCTCTCCCTCACCTGATGTACCATACGTCGAGTTTGCCACTATCTCTTCTATCCAGTGACGTAGAACCTCATTGAATACCAGCTGCGCCGTTAGACATCATTTAATTGTAGTAAGATTACTCTGATTAGCGGTCATCGTCAATTTCGAAATTAAGCAAACTGTTGTATGCACAGGGCAGGGAAAGAGGCAACGTGGTGTTATTTTGCCAAGAGTAGAATATACGGCGCAAGTTACGTCGATTAGTAATTCATCCGTTAGATCTTTAAGTGCTCTAGGATTGAGAGAGCTACGTGAAGAAGATCACTTCACAGGCTAACGTGTAGCGAATATTTGCCCCTTCTGGCCCGAACGATAGCCTAGTTGACGCCATATCAACTCCGTGACAGTCGAAAGTCGCAGAGCGTAGCACGCTTGTGCGCTCAAAGATGCGCAAAAATATTGAACACAGAAACGTTTTGTGTTTGGTAATTTCTTTACATGAATGTTATTATATGTGATAATCGTTTCTTACCGGGTGAGTCAGAGAGAACGTCCACTGATATTAATTTAAGCCGTTGTTGTCGTTATTGTTGATATTGTCGTTGTTGGCGTGGTTCGTCACTGGCAAAACAAGCGGTGTTCTCAATCTATATATACATGCACATATGTATATATATATTGAAGTGTATTTCAGTTTTCTCACCAGCGCGGCCACTGCTGAGAACGCTTTTCAACTGCGCTATCCTGGTCCGCATGCCATCTGGTACGCGTCCTGTGCCTACTAGCGTCTGTTCTGCGTACCTTGTAGGCCTTAGTTCGCGCTGAGACCACTCGCGAGGAACATTACTACTGATACTGCTAGCCGCCGTATCGATGGTGTCGGTAGTTGCCAGATTAAAAGAAACTCTCTCGCTTCGGAGGTACTGCCCGCTAGCTGGTAAATCAGGGAGCCGTCAGGAGTTTTCTCAGGGAGCGTCTCCTGTGGAACCGCCCGTGTTCCGCCCGAGCTAACGCACCCATCCTTACTCGTACACACACTGAGAGTGGTCGGGATCGATGGATGGCTGTCAGACAGATACGGCGAGCTTGATAGGGACCGGACGGTGGCACGAAAAGCACGCGAGACGCTAAGCTGGTCGTTCGATCTGTGCGTAGTGATGATCCGCGCAAGACCAGCAGCAGCGATGTCCTGCAGTTGCTACTGCTCGAATAAGATATTGTTGCTCATCGTACGATCATCCGATTCTATTCATTCCGACCGATCTAGCGTTTCTTATTCTGGACTCTTGTGTATTGACAACGGAGTCAGCGGCGCGGAAAAAGCTGAAGATGTTTCGATGTGCCCGACGAGGTAATTTTTCTCGGACAGCGAAACCGTTCAACTTCTCGACACAACCCGTTTCTCGTAGTGAGGAACTTCTCTAGATAGGCGTATACATGTAGCTTGGTGTACACAGCTCTGGATTTCGCCCAGGTGGCCCTTATTTAAAGAAAATTACCATTAGCAAGCAATGGTATTCATCTGCGAAGTATTAGGTGTTTGCTAAAGAACACTACGTGAAGGCAAATTTATCTCTTCACTGCATTTGAGGTACCAGGCCAATAGCAAAAAAGTGAATAGATTTGCATGTCCAAAGAACTGTGCCTGTCCCAAGAGAAAGTCGATAATTTATACGACCAGATATATTTTGTAGGTAAGGATTAGGTGGGGTAATAACAAAACAAAGAAAATTAGACAAAAGATCTGAGTAGCTTCTTTTTATGGGTAAAGTTATGTTAGCCGTGGCCCAATTGGCCAAATGGGAAATATTTTTTATCACGATTTGTAACTATTATCATTACTCCGACAAGATCAACAACAACAAAGTGGATTTAGCTGCGGACAAGTGATGGTTCTCGAGCCGACGATTTCCGTTCAGAGTGTCGACTTCTCAATGACTGATTGTGATAAGCAGTATCTACCAATGTTGTAGGTTTTCTTGTTGTAAGTGCCGCCGCTACTGTCGAGTCTCGATTTCGGACTGAGTCTGTTATATACACCTAAACCGTTCTACAGGCTATCGCAATAAGCACAACATGCATGGTAGTTGCTAGGGCTAACTGAAACATACGGGTCGCTTCCTCGTCTGAGCGAAGCCAATCGTCCGAATCGGATCAGTTAAGGTAACGCGACAAGTAGTACAATAAGTAGAGAGTATCTTGATCACGGTCCCGCACAAGCGAAGCGTCAACCGTTCACAAGTCGTTTGCTTTCCCTCGACTGTAATCACTTTTGCTCTGGCGACTGGGAAATCTGTTGAAACTCCCAGGATCTGAAATTGGGACCGTTTCTCGTTCCGACGGTCGCCAATACACAGATACGGTTAGATTGTTCTGGCGTGACTTTATTGCTGCGACTGTGGGATGCTATTACCGTGTACGCGTGGTGCTTGGCCAATACTTCACAGGGTTACGCATCAGTCTACCGCGCATAGCATCCCAGTCTATCTAACGACCCAACATCGACCCATCAGCCATCCGTGATTCCGTCGCGGCAGCGGCGGCCTAGTCTATTCCTTCCCCGTTGTTGTCAACGTTTACTGTGGGTGCAAGGTCATCCCGATCAACACCCAGCAGATCGGCAAGATGTGGGGCGGAAAGTCGCTCCCTTTTCTTTTAGTTAGTGAGCGCCCATTTCTGTGTAGGTGCTCAGAGTGTGTGTGTGGGGGGATGAGGAGAACAACGGGCCGTGAAGACGCGAACCGTTACCAGAAAGCCCGTGACGCTGATCAAAGAGCGATGATATGACTATGATAGTACTAACGGATACAATGCTACTATTTTTGTCGCAAGAGCAACAACAGTAAAGAGGTGTGGTGAATGAATTGAAATCCCGGATCGTTTCGTATATTTCCCTTTGAGGTATGAACGATTATATCTTTATGAAGTGTCGTGCGTAAAGACGTCAAGCAAAAAAAGAAAACAAACTACAATTAGACAATGTAATTGTACACGCAACGGGATGCTTGGGCGATACAGGATTTCGTCCAGACAAACAAACAAACAAAATTTATACGGGATGTGATGGGTTTCGTTTCGGGATTTTAGAGTCACGTATGTAATTTGTACAGTAATTTATTGCAAGATTTTGCAGTTCATAACCCCGTTAACCGAGAAGTTGTACGCAATGTCAAAAAAATAAAGCACAATTCAGTTAGATATATTGTGCTAGAGGGTAGAGGCGATAGTGAACTATGAACGGCGATGAGGAAATCTGTTGTGGATATTCGCTTCTCTACAACGTACCATAGCCTGACTATGATCAGCCTGATTATTGACCCAGGTCGATCTGTGGCCCATCTGGTCGTAGCACGAGACAGAAAAAAGCCATTTGGGCTCGCTGAATTGGAACATAAAGGCTAGTTGTTCTCTACCTGCAGCTTTTTTTTATATTCACTTTACGTAAACTTCTTGTCGGCAGAGTGAGACTCTTCTGCAAAAACGAAGATCCGTATGCAGACAGAGTGACAAAATTGACAAAAAAAAAAATAGTCAAAATTCATGTCTTCGACCCGGGGTATAGATCTTGGGTGTCGGCATCCAGGCACGTGTTGTGACCGCTAGGATAAAAATGGCCGACTAACTTAGAAAATTCAGATCGTCCCATTAAACACACTGATGTTTTCTTTCTATATTTATCGAACTTACTCTAATCACGACTCCGAGTCTATGCAAACATTTTACCATATGGAAAAATTATGTCTAAATACCGTAATATTCGTGGAGTCTGTTCCCCCGCAAAATGCGGTTTTCATTATGAAAATTATCATCTATGAACTCAATCTAAGAGTCGTTTCTTCTACTTTCATTCAATCATCGTCTGAATATATATATATATATGTATATATATATATATATATATATATATATATATACATATATATATATATATATATACGAAGCATATTATTACTCGCTTTTGATGAGCAGCTTTAGAAGTGTCTTAATTTTGTTACACTTTTGTCGAGCGTCACAAATGGCGTCAAAGCCAGACATTTAACCTTTCGATAGAAATCTCTCTTAGAATTATTTAAATAGAAATAGTTGAAATCGAGAACGGATACGACAGAACTATATTTAAGCGATTTTTTTCAATGACGCATCTCGACCGACAAACTTTTTCTTTGAGCTTAGAAAGCATTGCCATCGTTATACTAATTAAATTGTAGAGTATAAGAAATTTTTGCAGAAATTTCACATGCGTTCATGCCGTTCTAGTTGAAGTTTGAAAACCTGCGAAATCTCAGCTTTCAAACAACACCCAACGTGAGTGATGCCATCTAGGAGGTATGCTTTCAGAGTCATGTAACTGGAAACACGGTCAATACATGTTCGACAGGCTGATAATATGCATATAGCTTCGTAGGTGACGAAGTTAAGCGACCCACGAAGTGTAACTTATCGAGCTGTCGGTCTTCACTAGCCCACTTTGCTTCATAGCTGCTCTGTCAGCGTCACTCCCTTTGGCTCCTCTACTACGTCTGTTACTTCCCAATGAATATAGGTAGCTACATTGTAGTGCGCGTCACTTCCGACGGCCGCTGAACACGATGGCCGCGTGCATACACACGCGAGCACGCATGTACCCTTCTGATTAGACTGGCGGCAGCGGTAGCGTTAGAGGGAGGTGACGGCGCTTTTCTGCTATCGTTTTTGACAGTTGTTCTATAGTGAAAGTTGTCGGCTCGACTAATAAAATTCGTGCCTACAACGAGCGCAGTTGACGTGTGAGGTTGATCGCGGCCCTCCTGGGTAAGGCGGACGCTTCTTTTCACTTCAGTTCACGGCTGTTGGCGCTGCTGCATAAGGATTCTCGAGTCTTCGTCTTCGACTTTTGTAGTCAGTGACGGCGGCCGACTCTCAGCACCGTTACCGTTTTCATGCGCGAGCTACTAGCTAAGCTAGCTAAGGTGCGAACAAAAATCTAACAAGCGAACTATGTATGTACATTCGCCTAAAGGGCATGAAAGCAAGCACTCGATGAGGCGACGGCCGACATATTGAAGTCAGATTTGTAGATTTTATTAATAGTACTCAAGTAGCTAGTGATGACCGTCAGCAAGCGCACACGGCACATGCTTCGCTGCTGACGCCACGATAGCCGCTGTTGTTGATCGGATAGTTGCCAGGTGAAGCTGCGGTTCGACCGTTGATTTCGACCCACCCTTCGTGTCTGTCGTCGGCTGATTGCCTACGGGTTCGACGACGTCAAACGACGGGGTCAGATGTTAAGTGTAATCGAATTCGACTTTGAACAATAGATCGGCTCGGCCGAGCCTTCGCCCGCCTGCTCGTTCAAGGGGCGAAAAGTACCAAGGCAGTAGCAGTGTCAGCAGCGACGGCGCCTGCCGTGTCTTAGCTTGTTGCTCAGCTCAATCCAGCTTGGTGACCGCTATGCGAGACCGCCGATGAAGTAGCGATTAATGAATTCCTCGTGTAGTCTACCTAGCTTTGTTCAATCATTTCAGGAAAAGGCCAGGCCATAGCAAAGATGCACACAGCCAGGAAAACAACGAATACGACAGGAAGTGAAGTCGTTCGAAATTTGAAGGAGAGCTCATAATGCAGCAGCAGAAGGATACCCCAAAACTTTCTCGTGCATCTTTTAACAACTGACGTTGGTGCCGATGTTTCATCGGGTCAGCTCAACAGTCGTTTTTGTTATTGTTGTTGTTGTTGCTGCTGCTGTTGCTAAACGAGTGCGAGGCTACGGCGGAAAATCGTTCCTTGTAGCTCGCCCATACGTGCCTGAAAGGCTGAAGCAGATTAATGATAGATTGAATTTTGAGCTTAAATTAGATTCTAGGGCACTAGAGATAGAGTAGCATATCGTTTTGAGTTAATAGCCGATCAGAAATTATTTCGATGTGTTTGACTGCTTATCGCGTGGACATTTTTTCTTTGAATTACCTATGTAAACCCTAGCTAGCATTGCTAGGGTTTACATAGGTAATTCACGCTAATCGATCTTGCCTGTTTTCGTGAAGAAAAAAAAGGAGCGCAATATAGTTAAAGCTACCATAGTGACCATCGCAAGATTTCAACGTGCTCAGAGCATATGCATCGCCGCAGAATAAGGCTAGAGGTGATAAAGTTCATTCTTTTGGTACAGAGCGATAACACAAAAAAACGCATTTACGACCCATCGCGTTCGATTTATGCTGCGACTGAATTAAGTTGCACGTACAACTGAGCATTTGTGTTTGCATATGCCGTAAACGTATCATCAGGTTGATGTAGAAGCAGGAACACAGAAGCTACCCATAGACAACTCGTCTACAAAAAAAAAAAAAATAGAACGAACTTTCACCTGTATTTTATGAGCGGGCAAAATCTCCCGCTGAAAACTGTCAAGCCAAAAAATACGAACGCCGTTTTCATGAGTTAGCTGCCGCTAAGGCGTAAGAACAACGTATTTCGACATTGGCATCGTTTCCAGAACTACTCGAGACTACACGTGTCTCGATATAATAACAGAAATATATTCACGGAGTTTGGCCTATTATGAGGCCGGCCGCTGCCTTTTTCAGTCATCAAACTGTAACGAACGCCGCCTGTCGGATGCCTCATTGTTAAGGGAAGATTACAATTTTTTTCAAATATAGCTCTACAGGTGTTTATATAAAGGGTATCGATAGCCGTTTTCACTACGAGTTCCAAAGAATATAAGTCTGCTGCTGTTTATACGGCCACTGGGCGGCCTTTGACCTAGACGATTTCGTTAACACCCTGTATTTTACACACGATTAGTTTTACGATGATCTAATGAGAGTTTAACTATAAAAACCTTATTATAAATAATGAGCAAAAAAACTATATATATCCGACATAGACCTCTTGCAAGGGCGCGTGTAAATTTCCCTAATATATTTGATCTCTTAAACAAGGGTCAAGGCATACGCTAGCCAAACAACGTATTACTCACTACTATTGACAGCTCATCTAAATGAGATGATCATCGTCGTTGATTTCAAATAGCATGGCAACACATCCTGTGTACAAACTTAGCTAAAGGTCTTCAAAAGTGTTAGAAACCCTACGTGGTTATGTTTCCAACGAAAAACATCTGCGATAGAATAAGCTATGATCTTCCCAAACTTGTAGCATTAGTAAGCATTGATAATAAAATAACTAGACATGGAGTATGACTTACAAGACGAATCCATGCTATTTGGATCATACTCGTGTATGGAGACTGATTCCCCGTTCGTTGCGAAAATCATTTTTCCCTGTGTTGCTGTTGTTGCCGTCTGCAAAATCTCCAAAAGCCTCACTGCTTTCAAGTGTATCTGTCCCTTCCTGTCAGGAAGGGTTACGCGCACTTATTATCTTCGCGTTGTTATCTTCCGTCACGATTCAGTCCCTGTCGATAGTTGCTGCCAATTCCAACGGGAACACGCTTAACGTAGAGATCAGCTGCCTTTCTTTCAAGCGGCATTCAGGCAAACTGGAGTAACCTGCACGCCGTCCGCCCTCAAGCATTTGAAGGGCAGAGACTATTTATCGACATCGGCACTTGGTCAATATTCTAACATGTAAGTGAAGTTTTCCTTAGAAATCGCAGGGATGCGCTTTCCGTTGCTAGGGGTTCAGATACACTTTAGTCGTTCAGTGGTCCTGATTCTGTGCTCCAGTTACGCTCGACAGTCTACATGTTCCTAGGGTTTTTCTGAAGCGGCCACTTTTTGCATGGGCTGTTAGCAGTCAGGCGAGAACGCAGGATAAGACTGCGTCGGCGACGATCACTAATTGCACACAATTCTTAATTTGCAGGGGCTGATCTAAGTGATTCAATGAGTTCGTCGAACTCTCACTCCAGCTAAGGAACAGAAACGTTACTGCGGCGTAACAAAAACCCTCGATCAGGTGTCTCTCAGCGTCCACTGGGGGGTGTCCGTATTTCTTCTTCGTTCAGTACAATCATACAGCCAATGTAGTAGTGGTATCTGTGACGATCACAGTCGTTGACGTCTGCAGTAGGGGGTGAGCACCCCGTGTCGACCCTCCGCGCTTGATTCGACTGGCGATCGAGCTCGTCCTGACTTGAGTCCTAGCAGATTTGGACTTTCGAATGGCTAAGCATAGCACGGACGACGACTGCTCCTCCTCCTTTTCCAGCTCTCCGTTCAGATCGTCGCGCCAACGCCGCTGTCGTGTTTGCGGCGATTATTAAACTCGAATTTCCTTCTCCCCTGTCTCTCACTCCGCAGCCGATGTGCTGTTGTGTGCCATCGCATTAGATGTGCGTGAGTGTAGCTGTGCGACTAATACGGCTACTGCTACCGCCGCCGCCGCCGCCGCCGCCGCCGCTGCTGCTGCTACTAGTAGCGGTATTAAGCGCGGCAGAGCAGGCCGTCCGATCTATTCGAGGAGCGAAACGCCAGTCAACAGCCCGCTCTTGATTTTGGCTGTTTGATTGCAGCTGAGATCGTCATACGCGGTAAGACCTGACCGAAGCTGCACAGTAGGCGAACGAGTGAGTGTCAATGAATGGGCGGGAAGAGCTACTGGGGTGAGAGGGGGACCAAGCTGAACAAGTTTTACCTCGAAGGCGAAAAGAATGAACGAAAGAATAGGAGTTCACTGAGGGGGAGAGGTCTGTGGTGGGCTGGCTGCGGATGAAATGCAGCGAGTCGTCGTCTTCTTCTTTTTCGTCTTTCCTAAAGGACGGTGGGGCTCAACCATCGGAGGATCACAATAGATGCATAGGACGGATCTCTTCCCACCACCGTGGTGTGGTGTCTAAGGCTGTGAGCATTATTATCAAGCCCATCGATGCATTCGGTAAGCGTGCGTCGATAGAAGAAGCAGCAGCAGCAGCAGTAGCTAATAACACCATGAATAACAGTTACCGAAACGAATCACAGTTCGCTACTAGCTGTTCGGTTTGAAGGTGAACGAAGCGCGCGCCTCTATTCGAGGCCAGAATAAAAAAGTGCCATTGAGGATAACTTCGCAAGATGGCCGTAAACCAATGGCTTTCGTAAACCCAGGGAGAAGCACCCAGTTTGAATGCTCTCCACCAAGTTTACGAAGCGGTGCCACCTACAGGAAACCGCTAGTGACAACTGAATCTACGGAGTCCACTAGAGCCTATTTCTGCTCGCAGCTTTGGTTCATAATGAGGTCTCGAGAGAGGGGCAAGCCAGCAAGTTAGCCATCCCACCGACCGACGACTTGGGCCCCCCTCACTCCATAAAGCGATAAAGGAGGAGGGCCATGAAGAGAGGGAACGACCAATCGGCACTAAGCAGCCAACAAGGCGCACCCCACACATGCACACACCGAGAGACGCGCGCTCAGACACTAATACACTGCAGGAGTGCGCACGCCAATATGCGTACAGCAGAAAACGAACTAAGTAAGCCAGCAGACGCAGAGCAAGAGAGGGCGGATAGCAATGCCGGCGAATGTAGGTATTCGACTCTTGCTGAAGTCCCGAGGTCAGAGAACGACCGTGCACACGTTCTAAAGCTTCGAACAAGCTTTGCACCGGACGGCAAAATACTGCTGGCCTTCGAACGAATTGTAAATAAATGCAAAAAATCATTTTACGCCATAAGTATAGTTTTAATTAGAGACAAAAGCACTAGTTGTGTCGAAGCGATCGGTTAAGGACTGACAAAATTACATTAGGCCTTTTGTGGCGGCAATGAGTAAGTGCTTGTTTTTGCCCAGTAATTGCATGTGGCAAAGCAACAATGAGTAATGTGCATTGTGACACTGTCTACGAAATAGTTCATGCTATGGCTAGTACGGTATGTCATGGTACGACTGATATTTTTTTAAGACTGATGGGTAGATTTTCTGACAAAGAGAGCTTTTCGTTCTGCCTACTGCCACATCGCATATAATACTTAAGCGTTATTTATCGTGCCATAGCGTCCAGTATGGCCACAATTTAAGCTAACGTCAAAATTTAGCGTAGTATATACCGCACACCTGTGAGCCACTACAAGCTGATGAGCGGAAAATTTGGCCTATCGGCTTTTTGGCTGCTAGCAAGTGGGAAAAAAAAACATAATTTTAATGCTTGTTATTGTGGCCGTCATGTACTAACAGCGTACCATATATGCGTAGAATGATCGATTTTAGGTCAGCCCCATTGCAGGATACTTACGTTTTTCTATGGTCGAATCACATTTAGCCAGAAGGGTCTGACCGTTTGCGTTCTTCACCCATGGCCACCGAAATGTCTGCAAACAAAAATAAAATACATGTATATTTAGGTTGTCTTTTTTATACACCGTACTTATAAATTAATGTAACTATCCAGTTATATTTCTAAATCGATTACACCGCTTTACTGCTGTTCCTTTTCTGTCAAAAGTCGTAACAGGAACACATGATTGGACAGCGAACATGACTGGAACTGTCTCTCCGCCCATCTCCAGGTATGTACTTCGTCATTTGTTTACTTCAGCTTTTTTCAGTCGAATTGATTAATGGTGATTTTTTTTTTTGAAAAAGAAAAGCTTTTTCTAAGCAGAAGTTAAATGGATGGCAGCAATTAGATTTGTACTTCAACGCAGTTTCTTCATTATAATAAAACGTCAGTCGCGTCTGGTACATAAATAAACGTAAATTCTTCAGCGGGACGTATCTACATATCGGTGCAGAAAGCACTAGAGTTCTAAGACGGAAGTTTTGTTCGATTTTTCAACAGTGACCCTACCCGATTCTTGGATCAGCACTAAGTAACTAAGCAGTGTTGGGACTATTGTTTTCCATTGCTAAAAAAGGAAACAGACTCAAAAGCTAGCTTTCGTTAGAACCAGTAACGAAAATTGCGCTTTTATAATAGAGAAATTATTTTCTTTATGTATAGCGAGAGATTGAATGATGTTACAGCAGGCTAACGATACAGCGTTAAGGGCAAGATGTGTAAAACAAGTAACATCAGCCTAGAAGGACTTATCTGTTTAGAGTAAGCCTGGTCGACCCATTGTTTTCAACAGAGTAAAAATAATATAGAAACTTCACACCGCTCGTAAGCGGACCCGATCGTATGTAGAAGAAGGTAACTTTTTTATCCGTGACGCCACTAATTGAAAATTCAGAAAATGACTGATAAATGGCTCCAAAAAGCTTCGGGATGTCGTACGTTGATAGTTTAGTCGAATCGATATTATTGTATCTGAATTCCTTAAAGAGCAATAGATACCTGTTCTGAGGTCGAGCTAATGTCGGGCGTAGGTTACAACCGATAATCTGTCAGGCCAAACAGAGCGGTCTGATAGAAGATTATCCGTCGACCGCTAAGAACAATTCGTTCCAATTTTAATCGGCGTCACCACCCGTCGCTTGGAAGTCAGATTCATCAGGTTTACATTGTAGTCGCGTGCAATCGTCTGGATGCTTCTAATTGTACCTGAATATTCTGCAGACGCCGTTCCCTCCCCTATAAAGGCGCCTTATAGACCTGAATCTAGTGCTTTAGCTTGTGTTCAACTCAAGTGACCATGAAGTGAGTGGCCGCACATCTCTTGTTGGTCCAAACGAAACCACGGAAGGGTGAGAAGTCGAACTGAGACGGATTAATCTAAATGGCAACCTATGTACTTCGCGGCCTGCGGAGCCACGGACTGGAGGACTGGCTTCAACGCCATTCCCCACCACATGGGGCAGACGCGCAAAATCGAAGATTGCAGTCGAGACCGTGAAGCCCTCTGGCGCCTTTAGCACACGTAGGCATTAATATGTGTATACGTCTATCGATGTCCGAGATTATATCTCAACATCTATTTGTGCGTCTACATGTAGCATTTCGCCTTTCAACTGCTCATGAAATGAGTAGATATGATGGTCCGTACGGTAGGATTAGCTGGCTGGCTCCAAACCTGCAGCGGATGAACATATGGCACTGAATTTGCATGGTTTTATTCTTATTGCTATCATCGCCAGCTCTCTTATTGTCCAATAGGGGATATTTGTCATGTGACTGGGAGCATGATCCGCCTAAGTAGCGTTGCTTAATACGAATAGATGGCTGTAAACGTTGATTGAAATTATTCATTTAGTCATAGAAGTCGAACGGTTCACCGGACTACTTCATAGAGCTGCCATGGTAGACGGATAAGGGCAAGATCGCTCACTAACCTAACACTGATTACAGATGTACACATCACAGAGAATCTCGCGAAGACATGTTGCCATAGACACAGCAAGACGCTTGAGTTCAATGTCTATCTCATTTATTTACTAGCTATATGTTTATCTACTTGTTGCTTTATTCGACAGCTCAATCGTGCTTTGATGGTTACCAGTCAGAAGTTTTCTGGAAGTTTCTGGAAACGCGTCTTTTTTTTACAGGCAATAATGATATTTTTCCCATGTAATACATATAACATCATGACCGTTACTATGACAGTAAAACTTTAGCTGGAGACATTGTACAGTAACCGTCGAGCGTTGCAAATCTAATTCTTGCTGCAGCCATATTTACACTGCTTTCAAGCTATAACGAGTTTCCCGGTCATATTACCCCCGTTCGCTCGTAGGTTACCTGAAGATCACATCTATTACAGAGGCAACTGTTTTCGAAGACAATCTCTTGCTGACGCGTGTACGAGACCACCGGTTAGAGCCGCTGGCTAAATAGCGTCCTTTCATATTGCACTAAGTCATAGGTCACAATATTCGCCTATCTCTGGCGTAGCGCTTCTGATAACCAATAACGATTCTGTCGTGGACGGAGATCAGTTTCTTAGGTTAAGGTGACGGACAGATTCGTCTGCTAATTGTCGATATGCTACTTGCATCTTAAACTAAATGTATCGCGCTGTTCCATCTTCAGGTTTCATCCATTTGACCTTCGCTCTAGCACTAACTCTATGCCACACATGTCGGAAGGGGAGAGAGAGAGAGAGAGAGAGAGAGAGAGAGAGAGAGAGAGAGCGAATGGTCGGAAGGGAGGGGGTAGATAATTTTGATGCCCTGATTGCAACGCGCGCCGGGTGGATTGCGGCGGCGGCGGCAATCGATGCCAAAACACCCATAGGCCGCACTCAGACTTATTAACTTGAACGGAGTCGCATATGTCTACGTCCCATGTTAGGCTGACGGTGGGCACTATCGTCCTCTTCCTCGTGCATCTTGCTGTACGTGCATGTTACAACAATATGCATATAGTAAAGTGGTGACAACGGGTCTCATTCACGTAGTCCGGTCTGTCCGCTCGACCTTTTGCATTTAACAGTGTAGCAATAATATCGCTGGGACATCGTTAGTTGTTTTCTAATGTAACCACCTCTTTTAGGAGTAACTTGGTTTATACGATCGCTTCTGCCGCTGTAAGGAGTAAGATCTCCTAGGAACTTCCCTGACGGTCAGTGTTGGCGTGTTTTAAGTACAAAATAAGTAGGCAACGGTGACGACTACTATCACGGAAGTAACTTCTACAGAGTTAAAAGGTTCTTTACGGGATTGCGATTTCGTCAACTATAGTATAACAACAGCTAAAATGTCGGATACATTTAGCAGTATTATGGTATTAGTGAAAAAGTAGGACGTGAAACTCGAAGCACAAAGTATAAGAACGTTACATGGCTACGTATACAATATGTAGTTCTTAGTAAACTCAGTAAAAGGATACCCATACAGCTGAGCGGCTGCCAAGTTTTGGCTGAATGGGCGACTACGTAGGCCTGACAAGTGGATGGTAAACAATACTCAAGACCTGTTCAAACATAGAACGTTAGAGTGCAGGATCGACGTCACCGCTGCAGACACATTTGCTTAGACTAAGTAACGAAGCTTGACGTGCTGTAAGATAGGAGGCCTTGTTAAATACTGTGTATCGGAGTCCCAGAACTGAGTCACGGTCTTTGTACATGCTGAGCTCTATCTGCTAGTATGATCAGACCTTAAAGGATGCACTTGTTGGTGCATTTAGCTATTGCTCGATTGAAAGAATATGTCTGCACCCCATTTTTTCGTACCACAATCATTCTTCATATACTTACGTACATTGAAATTCCTCTTATGACGATCAGGCCGCATGTCATTGAGTCACATTGATTTTCACACGAACATTTTGACCAGAGGAAGCAGGCCGTATTCGAGAGTTCTTCGTGATAGCAAGAAGGTGCTTACTTCTTCAGCAGGTGATTCTAATCAAAACAATAAAATGAGCTCGGAAAAGGAACTGGATATTCTACTTACTTCATTAGACGCTGATAACTTAGCTTCGATCTCCATAGAAACTTTTCGGGCCGGTTCGAGTCACGAATTACACAATTGTGTAAACTAGGCACGCTTAAAATGTTTGTTGTTCCAGCACTGTATCACACAATTAGTCCACATTTTCTGAATGTTAGAAAATGTATCGTAACGGAAATTTTTTTTCAGTTTTTTTTGTCACTTTTGGCAAATGCGGATGACACCTTGAGGGTTGCTATTGACGGCGTGTGTTATGATTTACGCTGATGGTATGACCATAGGCCCTAACTGGAGTTGTCACGGACTGTATCGTTCTGCTCGAGTTGCAATTGGCATAAAGTTTCCATTGTTCCATGAAACTAATTAGTCGGCTTCTTGATAAAGCAAGCGCGCGTACCGTGGATGCACTATGGCTGGCAGTTTCGATGTACGATACCACATAACACGAACGGTAACGGCCAAAAATAAACTACCTTTTTAGCCGAGTCGAACAAAGATCATTTGTTGATACTTGCCTAAATGTCGGTCTATTTGTACGTCTAAAAAATTTAGGTTTCTGTCTGAGCAAACCCGTTATCTTCTGCACACACTGGACGCAAAACGTCGAGTTGTTTACAATGTAACATAGGATGAATATAGCAGATATAAAAGTACTTTTGTCAAATCCTGATCATATCATTCGTAGCCAGTACATCACATACATCTACGCTGCTTATCTAAACAGCACGATTAGCAGTTATGTGGTTGCAACTAGATGGGCTTCTGGCTCATTGGGGCTAACTGGGATCACCCAAAAGACCCGAAGAGGAGTTGAGTGTTACCGCCGGTATCGTTCGACAAGGCTGCGTTCCCTATCGACTGCGCGCAGGTTTGCTGTTGCTCAGCTGCCTAGAGCCGCTCACTCGAGGATGATTCAAGTTGGGCTAGACTCCTCTCATTCTAACTCACTCCTGTGTTCTGCCTTGCGACTCCCAGCAGCTAGAGACTCCAACTCGACCCGACGCAACTCGATTCTCGCTGTTCGCTAGCTACTAGCTGCATGGGGTGGGGAATTCACTCGAGGGAGCGAACAGACAAGAGCCAAGCGGCGGTTCGCCGCGAGGTCACGTGGTCGGGGCACCGCCCCCTAGGAGTCGCCGCCTCTTATTGGTCGGCTGGTCCACTATTCCACCGGCTTTTCCTCCCAATCTTCCCGTTGCCCCTTAACGCCAGAGGCTCGTTCTCCTGCTCTTCCCCCTATAGCAATGGTGACAACGACGATCTTCCCAGCATCACCCCCAACCGGCATCCCAGTGCAAGTCGTTCTCCCCTGCTCGCCTCAATAGTTTATCCACCAGCAGTCACGACGACCATGATCCAGCCCCGATGGTTGGGGTCTGGCCCCCACAGCCTCGGCCAAGAAAATAGAAGGCCTAACGGAATGCAAATGTTGTCTATGGGTCACGCGGTGGCTCACTAACAGCGAACGAAGCTACCGCCGGTGGCGGACGAACCCGCGAATCGGCAGGGGTTGTCAGCCGGGAAAGGTGACTGGAAGGGCGGCTAGCCAGAGCTGGGTGAGGGTGGCTGGATGGTGGGTGGGTAAGTTGGTCGGTCAGAGGGGTGCTGAGCTCGCTCACTCGCTCAATCGGTCGGTCGAATCTGCAGTCGGTGGCGGTCTGACTCCGCGGGAAAGAGGCGAGTCGGTCACAATGGAGGCAAAGGCGCCGAAAGCAGAGGTCGCCACTGCGGGGCCGCCTAAGCACTTTCACCGGTTGCCGATTCGACCGACAGACTGAGCGAGCGATCGACGACATCGCGCCTGACCCCCATCGTCCTGGCTCCATGCCCCCCTCCCGGAACAACTCACCGATGGTACTAATACTGGCGAGGGAAGAAACGATGGGGGCAGGCGAGTACAAGACAGGACACGCGGGCGGGCAGGCAGCATTCAGCCGGCCGCCCACATGATAACGACAAAAGTGATGCGCTCAGTTGTCTGTTAAGCACAGGGTTAGTTGACGGTCCTGGCGCCGGTTCCGCCGCCGCCATTGCCAGCGGCGACTCACTGGGAGCCAGTCGTCAGTAAGCAGCAGGAGTTAGCCATAGAGCAGGGGAAAGGGAAGCAGAGCCGAACTAGGAGTTGAGTCAAGCCAATCCCTTCGCAGCCTAGGGTAACGCTTCTTCTAGTGTTGCACCAGTTCTGTGAACGTCGGCAAATAGGGAAAAGTTGCCACAGGTTCCTGGCACGGGTCGACTGACCGCCATCAAGGAGCAACAGCGTCGGAGGCGACAATGAAGAAGGACGATCCCGTCCTGCGCGCCAGAGAACATAGCTAAAAATGCAACAAAAGGACAAATGAAAATATTTGTTGCTGCTGCTGCTGCTGCTGCTTTTGTTGAGGGCCGTTTAAAACAGGTGGCCATAGCGAACGAACTGCAATGTAAAAAGAAATATGAGTGAATTACATTGAGACCTCTATGGCTCAGAGAAAAAGGCCGGATGCGCATGAGTATGTATAAGTTTTGGATTGATTGGCATCAAACAAAATCAGTAGGAGCTGATTATGAATAAAGACATAGTCGTACGTTTGTGTACGCCAATAATCAATAACTGAACTTTGAAGTTTTTCCGTTTACAGATCAAATTAAACCTCCTCTACGCAATAAAGTTCCCTCTAGCTATTTACAAGCGTCGCTTTATTTCGATTGAATCTAGACAGAGAGAAAGCAAAATTGATTACAAAATCTCTTTGCAATAAGTACAATATGAACTACAGGAAGATAGAATATATACACGCTTCTTTATAGCGAAATCATAAGGCTTCAGAACTTCTCTGGTGGCCTGAAACGCTACAAAAACCTATGCTGTTATTAGATAATAGCGTTGCTAGTTACTTTTAAATAGGGTATCTACGTTTTAGAGCTGTAGAGGGTTGGAAAACATAGGATCCGGTGCTCGCTTATTTTGCCTCTAATAATTATATGTACAAGTTTACATAATGTGTCAAAAGTAAATTAACTTGTTTAATAATTCTGGAGTGCGCCTATACCGCTTAATTGCCTACGACACTTCCTGCAAAACAAACTTTGCAATTTTGCAAATTAAATAAAATATTTCTTAAAAAGATCAACGTTTGAAGTTTGAAGTGTGGCTCTTTTTAGGCGAAAGTACTTTCGTTCAAACTGGTTACCTAACAGCGATTTCCTTTTAAACATTCTCCTACACGATTCCTCTTAAACAAAGCGGACGATTTTAACTTATTATCGCTATGCCTGATGCCAGCTTCTTTATATGAGTTTTCAGTGCATTAACGGTGTAATACGCTTTTTCGCGTAATGTTGGGACTGACATTTGTTTCTGCTAAAGCCTGCAGGCTTATGATGAAACTGACAGAGTGAACTAACAACTATTGTAATTCCACCTGTTTTTTTTCCATGAAGCTTCAAATATATCGCAAAATAGAAAAGAGTGCTTCACTGATTGGCCAATTCTTTCCCAACTCAAATCTTCTTTCGCGCAGACTGTTTGTGATCGTTCGCTTCTCCCTATGTTTTGGTTGAACCGCTTGCTGCTCACAGCAACAGACAATCGTTCTTATCATAGATCACACACATGGCAAACGTCGATATTTTCATCACAGTTCCTACCAAGCCATCACCCCTCAGTTGATTTTTTCGTATACTCGGTTGTTAAACCTGTGAATGTATACTTTTTCGTCTTTATGTTTCGTGTGTGCGTGTGTCTATGTGTGAGTCTACGTGTGAGTCTATGGCATTATGCTATTCCAGAAGTGCGATCCGTAGAAACCACCCTTCGTCTTGGGCTTTCAGAAAGCGACCGGTCGAAAAACGGTCAGCGAGCCCTTGCCGGCTTGCGACTCAGAGATGCGGATGAGTAGCAAGCGGGGATCCTTAACTCCGTTCTTGCCACCATAACGGACAGAGAAGGGCATTTGTGGGGCAGCGACTGAAGGCGTAGTCGTTCATTAAAATGAAATATTAACATAATCGTTGTCGGTGCCGTGCCCTGTCGGTCTGGTTCCACTTGCGTTCAGAAGAGCAGGGCTCAATGGACGCTGACGGTAGGGCGTACGGTGAACTGAAGCTGGCCGTAGTCGAAGAGCGATTGAGTTCCTTCACGTGGTTCGTGTGTGTAGAATGGCCCCGCGGCTCTGCCGTGTTCCCATCGGGCTTGGAGTAGCTGAAATGGTCGTAATGCGTTCGCTTTTCGGTTCATGTTGATAGCCTCCGCACTCCCCCTGTCGAGGTGCTCCATACGACAGTTTGTCTGTCTAACAGTCTACCAGTGGTAGCAGCGCAGGTCGGCTCTGCTTGTCCTGTGTTCGACCCCTCCAACAGGAAAACGCTGCGGCCTAAGACTCGTGACCCAAGCGTCGTCCACCCGCGACAAAAGCCCCTTGCAAAGCCTCAGTTACACTTTTCCTTTTTTATCTGTCTCACAGGCTACCGCAGACGCTTACGACGTTTAATTACGAATGACAGAAGCGACGCTAGTCTCCTTGCTAGCGCCCTGTGGCTTAACATCAACGGTTGTTGGCAATGGTTTTGTACGACTCGCTAGTAATCGAAAAGGATAAGGTGAATGAAGCAGGAACTAACAATATTAACACACACCCGTACCGGTTTACCTCTCCCGCTAGCTCGTCCTCTTCTTTCAGAAATTTTCCGAAGTTTCGGCTTGACAACAGCTGATATTGCTTGACGGATCGTAACGTTGTCGACAGGAAACAACAGACAATTTTTGGTGCAGGTATAGTGGAAGCGCACCATGTATTGCGCCTTACACGCGATATTGTGTCACGCTCCTGTCCCTAGAAGAGGCTCGACACTTAGAGTCCCGCGACCCGCTTTGACCCGCGTTCTGTTTTCCCTGGCAGAGACAACTAACGGTGTAAAATAGAAGAAAAGCTGGGTCGAACAGTATGCACCCGTCGCTCTGGCAACGGCAGCAGTAACGGATAGCAACATTAGCCGTAACAGCAGACATTTGTACAGTCTCAGGTTCAATTACGCTAACGGCGACAATTTCAAGACGTCCTTCACGAGTTACGACAAACTGGTTTACATTCTTGCTTTTCGAAGCGTGCAGTGGCTTGACATACTCTTTTGTTTACTCCACTCGCACGACGGGATAAAATGGGTGGATACGTACGCGACAGCTGCAGTACACTAGCATCAACAAATTGTCCTAGCAAATGTTGGATACTCGCTTTAACGTTCTTCTTTTCTTCACGCCGCTGACAGATCGGTTCATTCGATGTTGGTTGGTCGGTCGGCCGGCGCGTTTTGTTGTTTCATTGTCTGATCATTTGGAACACATGCGCCTAGCCATAGGCAGATAACGGACACAACAACTGTGACGGAAGCAGCGGATAGATTGAAACAGGTGTGCATATCTCTGGTAGATATCTTCCAGAGCAGCTTTCGACCATCTTACTGTGGAGCAGAGTTAACTGCACTCGCTATAGCTGGTGAAGGCGGCTAGTGCAAACTCTGCCTTCGCACCGGTGCCGCTCACGGTACGCAACGGACAAAGGACGGCTAAAAGATTTACCTTTTCTAAAACTTTAAGAGAGCAATAGTCGCCATTACGTACGGTAGTGCCTTATGAGCTTATCGCAGTTTAATAGTAGGATGTAAGGCTTACAGCTAAATTGGGTAAAGACTCTCGCAGGAGGTATCTCTTTCTTTCTCGCTCTATATATACATGCGTATCGATGGTAGCCTCGTATCGAAAGAATATACTTGGAACAACTTTGGCCTTTGAAATATAGGAACATGTGTTATAGGTCCAGAAAGAGAGAAACCGAGACAAATGAATGACCTCAGTAAATGATAGAAACCACGTACTAAAGCATATATGCCTCTGTATCAAAGTCTACTTTCGAATTAGCTCGATTTGAAGTATCAAAAAATGATTATTTATTAAATGCGTATTTTACCCGCAAACAAGGAATACAATCATGACCGCCTTGTAATTGGTAATCTACTGTACGCAAGTCGAAAAATGTCCTGCAAATTTCTACCGGAGAAAAAGGTCCATGGTCAAATATCCCCTGAAACCTTTGAACTAGCCAACATCAAATGCGCACAAAGTTATCTATGCTTCGCCAAGGATTGCATCTTTGACCTGGAGCTTTCCTTAAACATGTTGTAGGTGGAGGTGCCCGTTGTGACCAAATGAGGTAATCGGGCCCTTTTTCAGGGCTCACATCATACGGAAGCGGTGAGGTTGAATGGAATTATTTTAAAACCTATCTATGCTTTCCTGCCCAGCTCCTGGAAACCGCAACCGTAACAACGAGAACATCATCGTTAATACCAGCTAAATCGCGCATTTTGAGTATTCCGCATTCTCGCGATTTCGATTCACGAAGCTTACAGCAATCCGAACCGTTACGTGGTCTCAGCCATCTGTCGGAACTCTCTACTCAACGGCGCTGATGTCTTACCGCCAGACCAACATTGCTTTAGCGAGAGAGAAGATGGCGGATAGACTTAAAGAGAGGCTTTGCAAGTGCGATGCGGCTGCGATTGGGCCGGGTTTTACGGGAAATTGCAGGAAGGCTCCGAAAGAAACCGAGGCAAAAGACCCCTTTTGCTGGAGATGCATCACATCATTCTGCCGATCCGGAGTTGCTCACGATTAACAGAGTTTAGTTGCAGCCCCGCCACGGGCGAATAAGATAGCACTACCACTGCTTTTGTGTCTATCTACAAAGCGCGCCGACGGCGCCCCCAGTGATAAAAGTGAACTGAGATTCATATCATTGCCGTTCCGCCTGCTCGCTTCCTCACGACTCCTGCTCCCTTCTCTAGACGTCTTCTATTGTAAAGAAGGTTGGACCTGTGAAGTGCGAGGTCGTTGTCGTAGCAGCTTAAAAATTATATTCGTAGTGCCGTCGGTGAGGTATGAAGTGAAGCCTGTGGAGGCGGAACGATGGAATATTCAATTAGGAAGATACAGCGCCCACACTATTTCTTAGGGACCTGAGTGAAAGAATGGCAGGAATAAATGTGGGTAAGGGCCCAACTAAAATCGAGATTACCCGTCTCAGGGTCTCGGCCGTACCTCTTGCTCTATTTCATGGACCTGGGAGGCAGGTGCTAGTCGGGCTGTGGGAGCTTTCTTTCCTATAACAAGTTTTCTCGAACTGGTTTAGCTGAGCGGTTGAGAATGGCCCAAGTCGAGTCGGCCCGGCCCGGCTCGGCCCGGCCCAGCCCAGCCAAGACCGCTGACTGAGACGACTAAATATGAGAGAGAACCAGTATTCGCTGAGCGGTTGGGGGCTGAATCCGTCAGTTTTGCCGCTAGATGAGAAAAGTTGTCGAAGGAAATTAGCATAACATTCTGCTCAACTGGGCTCGACCCAGCAGCGGCGACAGCAGCAGCTGTAGAGCAAGTTGGAGTTAAGACGCTGCAACAAAGAAAGACTCTAATCGTTCCAAAAAGCTCGTGCAGCCTGCACTTACTGATTTCTTTCCTGGCTCCTGGCACCACCGTCGAAAGTACGGGAACGTCACACAATCGCCCGCCTGCTTTAACAAAAAGCAAGTTCCCTTTATATGAATAGCGTGATGATGATCTACACAACAAAACGAGAAGCGTACATTGTTTAATGGATAACCTTTATCCAACGCACGTCTAAATGAGCAGGTACACATGGGAACTAACGGAGACACTTATGCAAGGAAAAAAAGCTAACAATTTTGAGCAGCCCATGTAAATCGGTATGTAGGTGTTCGTCCTCGAGATTCGTAACTGTCTGCCCATTTAACTAGCAAGTACTGTGCATCGAACATTACCTTCCGTGAATAAGTATTGAACGGGATTGAATAGGATAATAAATGCTCCTTGTTATGATAATTAATATTACCACAACCGATGGTAATAAGGATTAGCGATCATTAAAGTGTACGTTATAATTATATGTGTGCAGGAGATAGATAAATGCGGATAAGCTGTGACCCATGGATCTCTAACAGTTACTCGCTCCTCATAGCGATCATCGTCTTTCGAGTCAAACTAGTGGTCTAAAAAGATACGATGGAAATGCTTCTAAAGATTTTTTTAAAGGTTTTCGTAGAATATTCAATCACTTAGCGTGTGGTATAGGGGGTGAAGGTAGTTCCCCTGATGGTTCAGGGGTAATCTGTTTGCCTGCTGCTTAAGAAGCACGCGGTGGTCAACGTTCGAATGTGGACATCTACGTAGTTTAACTAAATTATGAATACTTTTTCATCAGCAGCTGACGTTTCGGTCGTTTGCATAACATACAATACACTGATAATATTAGTAGAATAAATGTAAGCAAGCTCAAGGGGTATGTCATAACATTCATGAGACTTCTGTTAATTTTTTGACTTCTTTTGTACTTCTTTGCTGCCTAAAATGTTAGTATCACATGTAAACTATAGTAAGCACTATCAGTCATAGAATCTGAACGTCGGACATTTGAAGGCCTGCATTTCGTTAGAATTTGGTAGGGACGCAAGAAAAAAACAAAACAAATTGTAACGCATCCACACATTCGTTTTTCAAGCAACATGGACACGATGAAAACAGGTCAGCCTGAATCAATATATGCCAGGTTTACAAATACGCCCGCTAATTTCTAATAAAACGTATTTATTGACATTTGTCTTAACTGTTTGTTGAAAGTGTATCGTGCATGTCAGGCTGTAGAAATAAGATTACCTGTTTTTCAATCTTAGCACGGGGCGATACGCTTGGCACTTGAAAACAAAAGTCTGACAGTAGCAAATGGGCTAACATTGTTGGAACGCCCTTATTCAGACCCAGGATGAGTGGAACTTCTCCAAGAATTCGCCATATTTTACAGCTTTATTGCGATGAAGGTGAAAGAACTTGTGCTCTTAATAGTCCAAATAGGTTACCGAAAGCAATAACCCAAAGACAGTGCCGTCGCTTTCGTTATGGAAACTCGAGCGCTGAAGATGCTCCTCGCAATTACTTACGAGAAATTGCAAAAAAAAATGTTGATGGAATTACTACGGAAGTTGAACAAGACCAACGCATGAATTATAATGACATAGCTGAAAAAGCTAGACATCTATCACCTAAAAGTCGAAAATTTTAGGAAACTTAGCTACAAAGAAAATTCGATGTTCTGGGTGCCGCACGAGCTGGTACATTTACTCGACCGTACTTCTTTCTGCTACGTGTAACAAAATCGGACTATCTCCTACGGTTGATTTAGACATTATGATATCGCATAATTAAAAAATTGCTCCATAAACTGTGACAAAGCCCAAACTAAGGGCAAAAATGGCGTTGCTAATGTTCACTAACGATCGATTCGAATTTCCACTGCTAACAGTTAACACAATTATAACATGATATTGAAAAAAATCAACCGGAACAAGTAGGCAGAGTAGGCGAGGTTTTCTCCCATAACAATACCTGATTCCATATGTTGTTAGCTACCGGGCGACTGTCGGGAAAGCTCTAACGCATCCGTTGTATAGCATGGATCTTTCCAGATCAGACTGTTTCAGTCTCTGTAAAACTCCATTGTATATATAGTTGTAACGGAGGATTTTTCGTTCAACAAATCTTTCAACAATGGTATTATAATGTTCTCATAAGGTCATCGATTAGTTTCGTTATATTAGAATTATTTCTAAATATAGAAAATATTTGCTTCAATTTAGGTTAGGTTTGAACTAAAGCGTCTTTTTTTCTAATAACGTTTTGGCAGTATCCTACAAAATTGTCTACTTATGCTGAAAAGCTAATGTACTAGCGTCATAAAAAGGTTCACTTCCTTGATTTATGCAAATATTACCTAGACAATGGAGGTTGGTAAATGTTAAGTAACTGTTTGAACTTAAATAGATTACGTTACGAAATCTACGAATCCATTTCGATGTTTAAACGAGTAGCAAGTTTATGCCTTCAAAAGTTAGCGCTGTATTGGCTCTCTATCAGTTGACAAAAATCCACTTTTATTGAGGAAATGAGTCTGCCGTTCTGAGTTTAAATATATAATAAATCCTTAGATTTAAAGTATCATCAACAGAATCCTAATGTAACCGTTCCTCGTTTATTAAACATAGAGGCCAGTCAACTGTGCTGCTCAATTTATGGGTGTCCGCGTATTTCATCCACCTTGTGGCCGTTTTCCTCACATCGCGCATTGCACAATGTCGTTTTTTGTACTTTTTTCTGCTACGGATTTTCTGCTTTTCTGCTAGGCAAGTGCTAGGCAGCTGACGAACAAATAGTAATAATCGAGGATCAAGCATTGCTACGAAACGGATGAACAGAGGAAAGAGCCTTCCAGGTATTTCTTTTGGTACAGTACAAAGGTATTACGATTAGGTAACCTTCTGGCTAATAGTCTTCAGGCACTTGTTCCAATCGAATGAGACTGCGTGAAGGCTCTGGCTTAAAGAGTGATCACGATTAAGCTACCGTATTTTTGCCATGTACCTATTTGTAAAATTATTATGCCTCCCTACTATTAGTAGCCACATACCGGTTCGGTTCGTCAAGGCTACAATAGAACTTTCATAGATTCTGTTTTAATAACAGTTAGGGGGCAAAGTGAGCTTACATTTAATCAAAAAACAAATGAATAATCTTGAATTGAGTTGCCCATTGCCCACTTTTATATTAAGCTCAAATATTAGCCTAACTAACAGTTTCATTAGTGTATATTCCTAAATAAGTGATCCATGTTATTAACGCGTTTATATTCAACGTATATATAGTGAAGGAAAAGATTAATTGCTATTGAAGAATTTGAAGCTTCAAATGCATTTTTTTTCAACACATGAATTATCTCATATGTGTATTGAAGAACACTTCGAAAGTAGCCGACAAATTTCCTATACCTTGCTATGCCACATATATGAACCTATCGCTTCATTGACAGTTAATAGCTGCCCATCAACGAAGCACTCACGCTATGACCATTTGAATACAGTAAAAAAACGACACAACGAAACATTCGACGATGCGTCTGTAGCCGGTAAACTGAGACGAGTCTTCTTGGCAATAGTTGCCCGTCAGAGTTCACAGAAATGACGTCTCCAATAGCCAATAAAGCTGGTTCGAAACGTGCTCCAGAAATCGAGTGGAGTCGACTCTCGGGAGGGGCCGTTGGAAGTCCTAGCGAATGATGGTTATGGGTCAAAGTGAGGGAGAGGGAGTGCAAGGGGCTTCAAGCAAGATATATTGTAACCCAATATGTTTGCTTCCATCGCGGAATAGGCTTGTGGGGCAGGCGAATGTAGGTACGCAACGCAAAGTGCGCTAGAGGGGCAGGCGTCGTGGGGCTGGTCTCGTACGGAATAGCTAGATCTCTCAAACACACGATATTTGCAATCCTCTTGTTTTCGCCAGTGGATTTATGTCGAATAGTGAAGTTTTCTTCTGGGATCTTTACTGCTCGGGTAGATGTCACCATAGGCCAGTATCGAACAGTTACTCACTGGAATATACCTCTTTAGTATCACGTCCTTGTCCAGTTGCATCAACACCTATGGCATAGTGAAATAGTTCCATTTGCTTGGGGATGGGCTTCGTTCAAGAGAGAACGCGTAAGACTTAAAAGTGTCTAGGAAGTTCAATAGTAAAGGATCGAATTCGCCTTTGCCTATCGCTCAGTCCAAGCAGAGTCTCATTGAGTATTGTCTTCACTTGAGTCATCTTCTCCTAACTACGACGACCATTTGACTCACCATCATCAATATCTTCATCGTCACATTCATTGAAAAGGCGCACGAAGACACACATCCTTGATTGGCTTATCTAATCACATACTTCAGTGGTCACGTAGAATCGATTTGACCTCAGAGTAGCAAAGAGAAACCTCAGCACGCATTTGAGACACTACCGAAAAAAAATATATTCTACATTTGTAATAAAAAGAAATATAAAAAATTATCGATAACGACGATTTATAAGCAGGTAGCTGAGATACGCTGTGGTTAAAAAAAAAGCAGTATGTTTACCATTTTATGGCTTTCCGGTTCCATCCGAGTGACTATTGTAAATCCGGAGTACATACACCTCGATGTTTTCCTAGTTATTACCCATTTACTAGTAAATTGAACTTCATTAACGTACAGTGGGTCAACTGCATCTGATTTATTATGATAATAAGTGAAATTATTGAGATAGAACAGAGATTCGCAGTTATTATAGAGCAAGTTTAATGCGACTAACATCAAAGGCCATTTTTAAATTAGAGGCCAGAAGGTTAGAATAAACGCATCGAACGACTATACGCTTTGTTCTTACATCGTAGAAAGGCTTACCACGTTTCAACCATCTGCTGTACGGGCGGGCAACCAAAGGCCGCCTTTCGTTGCTGTGCGGCATATATGCACATTGCAACCAGAGTCTAGGCCACAAGGTTTCCGTACGTAGTACGCATAGCCTATTCGTAATGCGAAAATTGAGTCTTCAACTCAACTACTGTATAATAGAACAATATGCACAATTCAGACCAGTTGATATTGTCAGATAGAGCTGTCTAATTTATTTGAAGAGGCAGAGCATATAAATTATTCCACTCCCAATAGGACATCAGCCGTCATTTTACCACATTTTTCCAAGCCCTCCCGTACTCACCTGCAGGATTCAGTCGGCATAAACATCGCATATTAGTACGGTAAAGCAAATGTATCGTCTCGACTATCGACGTCCACAGATTCCTGCATTGAGCTGAACATTTCATAGCCTCTATTGTACAGACGATTTGGCAAAGGCCGATGACATTGGGGTTCTGTTTACGAACAGAAGCGACAGAAGACAGGCCTAAAAGAAAACACCTGTGCATTGTGTACGTGAAACAGGCCTCCTATCGAGGAGCTGTACACAGTTGTAACAGGAGCCAAAGATGACGAGGTGTTCATCAATTTCTGAGTGTTGTGCTTTTGTATGCGCGTTGCTCACACATAGATGTACATAGTCATACAATTCTGCTCTCCTCGTCTAATTGGGCTAGTAGTACGTAGTAGGGTTGGAAGCAGCAGCGCCCGTGGATCCGACGCATTATTCCTTCGGTCTGGCCATTGTGATATGTCAGTTGAAGGCGGGAGCTAGCAGCAGTAGGGAATTATGTCGATGCCGCCAGCGTGATCCTTAGGCTTCAGGACTTCATCGGAGACGGCACTCGAAATAGCTTTCTACGGATTTACGATACTCTTCTTCTTGTCACTGTGTACGTTTAACTCCCTGCAGAGATCAGCCTCCTGATCCGCTCGGCCCTCCGAGTCTATGTACCAAATGTGTAACGTTAGGCATACGAGAAAAAGGAACATGCGAAAATGAGGAGCAAGGTGCACTCACGTTGTATCTAGCTATAAGTAGGCGGAACGGGACCCTTTTTTTCATAGTAGAGATATTTGTCCGGATTGGCTTTCCTGTCACGATCTCGGCCAGCTTTCTACTCTATTACAACGGGTCGCCGAACCGTCAGCCGAATGAAGGGATTGAACTGCTTCACGCACAGACAGTACGGTCACAATACGGAGTCTTCGAACGCGGAAGTCCTTGGTGTTATTCAGATCTACGCATGTCACTACCTGTTATTGTAGGTGTGCTATTTTACGTTTGAACGCAATTGCTCTTGAGAAAACGCTTACTACCTAGAGATTCTGTTACAACGGAATATTTTATTTAAAAACCAAATCGAAAATCAATATAATGCGGCCTGCTCCTAGTATGTTCAGGCCGCTTCTAATTACGATATTAGGTTTTTCATGTTACTGATTGGTTGTAAACCGATGCGTTTGCTGCCCTGATTCGACTGTTTTTGCCCGATCCGAAATAAATGGACATAGACGTAACTAATAACCACTAAATATTACCAAAATATACAAATCTGATTAAGTTAATTCCAATTATAATCAAAATCTTTGCTGAGGGAATTCTAATAAAAGCCAGGCTTTCTTTTCTAGTAAACTGATATTGTGTTATGTTCCAACCACCGGGCATTACAGACAAGCGAAATATCCTCTGCGAAAAACTTCCTATAAAGGAAAAAATTTTTCTATAGAAAAATATAGGATACAATGTCTCGTAAGGGCATATTCTCTATAGTCGTTCTGATAAAAGGATGTAAAATATATTTTTGTATGTGAAATTTAATAATAATGACTAATTTGTATACCGAAATTTATTCTTCGGTAAAAAAATAATATCTAAAATTTCTCTATGAATTTCTGACATCCCTTATACGGTATTTAATATCTATCCCCGGATATATATTAGACTACTCGTATACTAATTGTAGTTACAGAGGCCTGATGTGGTTTTTGAACGCCTTATCCCTGTTAGCGTTTCAACCCCCCGCCATACTATAGCAATTATGTTTGTAACCGATCAGCTCGCGAATTTTCGGTGAACTGTGACATGCAGCTTCTGTAATTGTTTGTTCAAAACAAAAGCGATTTGTGTTTTTAACCTTTCGCCAATGCCATCGACTCGGGGAATGATTGCCGCTGTAGAAGTTACTGAAGTCGCGGTCATCACGGTTTTCTACTTAACTACCCCGTCGTCGCGTGTGCATCACAAAATTCATCACCGCCACCCGCTAACCTCCTGAAGTTGGCCACGTTTGAGTGATGAGATGTTGATTAGGTGACCCAGGGAGGCCTGGCTTTCGAGTGAAGAGCACCCATTTCAGACGTAGATTTTGAAAAAGACTGTGACCGATCCTAGATACGCTGGTCAAGCGATTTTCGATGGCCCTTCGAATTTTGAGTTACGGACAGAGTACGATAAAGCCCATCGTTGGAGTAAGATGGAGTGGCTCGCGCATACGAAAATTAACGACGAACTAATAACTTCATTTTGTTAGAAAACGATGAGCGTCTCCAGTAGCCATAAGGTATTATAGCCTGTCTGTAGGATACTGAATTCGTGACGCAGTACTGCAGATGCTTTACGCTTCTTCAGAAATTACCCATGTAAAGATAGCCAGGTAGGCGTTGAAGACGTGGTCTCTCTAGTTTCTACTTGAGGAAATCTCTCAATGCAGCTTAAGTAACTGTTGACTTTACCTTGGTAATGTTTGGATGCGCTACCAACGCTACCCGATCAAAAGCTATACTACTGATAAGGAACATTGGTTCTATTAGATGAAATTGTTAAGCCATTTCCTTACGTTAGTTTACTCGTATAAGGATCACTTGTCTGGTTCATCGTAGTACATGATGTACTACAGAGGCTTCTATGAAGTAGACAGTTTGTTACTGAAATTACGTCTAAGTGTATCGCGGGGGAAAATACCATGGAGCATCACAGGCAAGGAAAGAATCAGCCAAACGGTAACAGTGTTTGTCACAGCAAACTGACAAACGTATTTAGGTCAGTATCTTTCAAGCAAACTGTTAGTTCGATCTAAATTTGGCAATGGCTGTTTGAAATAAAAACGCTAGAATGAATTTCTAGAATAGATGGAATATCGAACCTATTTCTTGCAACGTTGCACCGCTAGTCGAATTTGCCTCTATGTTATCCGTTACACGGTTACTTTGTTTGCAATTCTCTCAAATTTGCACCAATAAACAGATAAGGAAAAGGAGCCACAGAAAGTGATAGAGTTACTATCGTAACTCTATCAATTTCTGAATCGTATTTACAGGTAGTAAATACCTATGACTACCTTGCGGGCTAGAGAAAACGCGATATTCAAAACTGATACCTAGGTAAAATAAAAACAAGTATAATATTGAATTTATTTGAAACATTCTAATATATAAAATATATTTATATAGTTAGTTATTTTAATAGTGTTAGAATTGTGCTATGCCCTTGAAGAAAGGATCTGCAAAGTGGACGGTTCGTCGTTTGCAACATTTAAGTAAGGACAGAACAACAATAAAATCCTAGAAAGTCTATGGGGTTGCTTTGGTTTGTATACAGAAATGTTGCAAATAGGTTCTTTCTCTTAAACGAAGTTCAAAAACTTGCTAGTCTACCATGGGTCAACACAAACTTAACGCAAAATGCTTGTATAGAATATATCGCGACCTATCAGTTAGTTGCCTTTGTTGTCCTATAATACCAAACACTAATGGGACATTGCTGCAGACAGGTGATCAATAGAAATAAACAATCTCCGAAGCACGAGTTCGGCAAGCGGATTACACTCACTGATTTGGGTTTGGATACGGCGTAAATCTATTCACTACTCCCTTAAGATATGCTTGCGTGTGTGGGCTGATTGTTTTGCTGTCATCAACTGTCATCAGTGGCGGATCAAAATCCTTCTCGTTTGTCAGTAGCCTCAACTGAGATCGAGCCCCTTGCGAGCAGATAACCGACGGCTCGTTAATGCTTCATCTAACCGTTATGAATAAGCAATACAACCTGCGCCTCTTCTAGGCCAATGGTTACATGAAGCTTTGCGAGTGACGGTCGATAATGTAACAATCTAAACACTTGAATCAACGCTCAGCCAATCGTCAACCCTGCACGTCTTTCCATTCAGCCCTGGCTCATCTGAACCGCAGTCGGTTGTCCTAGGGGATAGTCAGGGCGGAGGCTCGGCTCACTACGCGCGTGTGACAAAGCATTGTCGCCGGGTTCTCTCCCGAAACACCCCTGGCAGAATTGTATAGCTCATCCGCGAAACCGCCTCGGGGGAGGCTGACACACAGTTGTATCAACACCGGTAGGAATGACCGCCTACATCGTTACCCTGTAACTATCCCCAGACTTGTACGAGGTCCCTACGAAAACCCCTATAAATACCTACTTCACTTCGGTTCTTTACGAATCCACATACATACTCTTTCCACATTTCCCCCTCTAACGCTCAGGCCAAATACCGCGTCTGCGTAGGGAAAGGCACTTGCCAGATCAAACGACCCGTTTGCTGGGCTCAGTCGTAATACATATACTGGGCCCAACAGATAGTACATTGATGACCCGTGTGTGTCAACGTGCCCGTTTCTGCATGACATCTATGCGGTTATTCGGGTTTAAAAATCAACCATCGTGTTTGGTAAAGTAGCTACGCGATGTACACATGCTTCGTATGCTTGCTTGAAGAAAGCTACATCCCAATCGTATTCTCACAAAAGTACATAGCCATTATAATCATCATCACCGTGGAAAGTAAATCGTGACTTGATCAATGGCTCCAGCACATGAACTAAGAAACAGCATTTAGGTTAGCCAACTGGGCTTTTTCCCGACCGCGGTTCTGTTAGGATCCTCATTTTATTTTGTTCGCGTTTGGTGGTCATTTAAGACTCATGGTTCATGGTGACCTTCATTAGGTCACCAGTGATGTCACTCAGCTCAACAAAATAGGGAAAAGCGCGTTTTCTAACTTTAGCCTTTACGTTATGGTCTCCAGTTGACGTAATCAATTCTCCATTTTCCTCGTAGCAGAAATAAGTTCGACAATTCTACCCACCGAAACAGTGGCAACCACGAATCGGGGATGCGCCTTAGAATGCAAGTTATTCGAGATTATTTAAAGGCCAGAAGAGAAAACCTGGGGCGTGAGTGCACCTGAAGCGCGGTCACAAACAGCCTTGTGATTATATAAGCCCTATATCCTCCCCATTGAACATCCCCCACTGCTGTCCATCGTTATTTTCCTCGAGTTTCTGAACTCCTCTCATTCGCTTGGTCTCGCTCCCTAAGTGAGCAGCGCGTGCAGCCTTAGCTGCATCGGTAGCCACCCAAGTAGCTATTAAATAACAATTGCACGTGTTCAGCCAGCCTTCTGCCCTTTAGTAGTCTCGCCGCGTTGCCACCCCACCCCATCTCATTCCTGCTTTCGAAGAACACCCGAACTCTTCTCTCTCTCGTTATATACTAAAACAATCCCCAAGACCCGTTGTGCTTCGTACTGCCTCTCTCTTTGCTTTATTCCCTCCGACTCTCTGTAAAGCTTAAAGGGCTCCGCTCTAACCTTGGGGCCTCTGTTAACTCCTGAGCCCCCTACCGTAACCCATCACCAAGGACTCTTGCGGCGAAAAAATAAGCAAAGAAGAGTAACCAGGTCCCTCTACCGTACATTAGTACCATTCCCTGGCAAAGCCTTATCCAAGCAACATCCGTGTTATGGCCATATAACTTGCGTACCAATCGATTGGCTCTTAGCGGCCACATACAGCCCAGCCGGCTCGTATAGGGCCACACTCGAGGGTTTGTAGCTCATTGGCTCTTTCGAGCAGGATAGGGTGGTCGAGGTCCACCAGGGCAGTCCTTCTCGACTCTGTTTAGCCTACCTGACGCGTTCCTTTCGCCAGCAAAAAGGGGCGAGACACGGCCTTAGACTGCGCTTACCTGCTGTACACTAACTGCTGCTGCTGCCATTGATGTTGTTGTTGTTGTTGTTGTCGGCATCGTTACTGTTGTTCTCGTATGTAGTTTGCAAAGGTTAATGCCAAGAGCGCACGAACATGCCCTGTCTCTGTGTAGAGCAGTAAGGAAAAGAGTGGAATGGTAGAAACGGTGAAGAGGATGGGCCTCACAGAGGAAGTTGGATGTGAGTATCCCGTGCGGCGGCAAATACGCGCATGAGCGCCGAACGCGGCAGGAAGCCGGCTCAGATATGCCAGCTAGAAAAGCAACAATGGCTCAGCTCGGCCTGCCGCAGGCCACCGCAGATTCGTACAACCGCTCTCATTTAGACTGCGCCGTGCGCATCGACACTATTATCATCGCTTAGCTGAGAGAATGCGAAAGCAAAAGGCCCGCAGTGCCGACGGCGACGACAACAACAACAACAACGGTAGCAGCAGGCCAGAGAGGGAGGAGTGCGTGCCACGTACTTTTGGTACGAAGTGATACACCACTCCTCTAGAAGCTAGTCGAGGCCAAATGAACAATTCGCTCATGACCGTCACAGCTGCTGCGATACGCTCGTACACCATTGAATGGTGCATATAAGAAGTAGCAGAACTCTTCAACTGCATTGACAAATCGTTTTGTGGCCGCCAGCTAAAAAACATTAGCGATGATGATGACGCCATTGCTGCCGATTGTAATGGTTTTAGATTGAGGCTATGCCCGTCATCGAGTTAGAGTCCTTCGAATAAACAAAGTAAACTCTGAAATTGGAAGACAAAAAATATTTGAACGAGCGGAGTCATAGCGAAACGCTTACGCTGCTATCAGTTCCGTCGTTAATCGCCGCGCCGTATGTACACGTCTTGCTTGTCAACCTAAAGGTTGACGTAGGTCAAACATAATATACCTAGCGTATAACAAAATGCCAGGTGACATAACCAGACATTTGCAAAATTCTATACATAATAGAAGATTCAACGAAAAGCATACAGTGTATCCATGCAATAGAAATAAATGCAAAAAAAGTCATGCCAAATATTCCTTGGCCTATTTTCGACTATTAAGCCTGTATGACCTGTGTGGCAAATGAATGAACGCAAGAAGGTCATAGACGTGTTTAGGAGCTGTCGGAGCTCTTCGAAAGATGTAGGGTATTTTTGTGTAAAGTCAATTTATTCAGAAAATACATTATTGCTTAACTTAACGTTAGAGCTACTTTGAGCTTGGCAATGCCTTTCTAGGAACTATGAACATTTAAAGTGATTGACTTGCTTGACATTGCTGCCGCCGTTACATCATTGAAACCAGCTAGTACTGAACATCTTTGATGTTTGGACATTCATAGTAATAATTTCCTACCAATCTGAAGTTGTATGGGATGGTAAGCGAAGTATTTTAGCATGGTAGTGCTAAAGCACTAGCATTAGGGTAGACTGTACTCATTTAAATTCTATGCCTGGCGTGTATCAAAATAGCTAAGCTAATTATAGTTATTATTTCTCTGTAGGCATATATTTTGTATGGCAAAATGGATAGCGTTTGCAAAAATTCAGATTACGTGAGTTAGACATGACAGACGAGGCAACTAGAGTATAGATCGTCTATTTCTCTGAGAGAGGAAGGTTACCTTGAAAGACTTTCTCCAGCGCACGATAGACCTTCTTTTTCAACATCGTTGTTTTCTGCCTTTACAATATTTACGGCAGGATTCTATTACATTCAGGTAAGCGTGCTAAAGTTTCATGGACTATATACCTAAGTGAAACGATTAGTTAAAACAGGCGGGAACACATCCAGGAGCACGTTGGTAGTATAGTTTGGCTTGATCGTTTCCTGGACTTAAGGGACTCCCTGCGGTGGAAGCAAAATTATGGGCTTAGCAATGGAAGTTTACTTCTAGGCACTGCAAGGACAAGGGGTTTATACAAAGGTAGAATCAAATTTGATATTTCTAACCATGAAAAAGTTTGGAACTGTTGCTAGAAAGCAGGATAAAAAAAAAACACCAGTAACGATGTCCGACGATGGACGGGTGGTTTTGTAGACTTTTACTCACAGAATAACTAGTTCTGTCAGCAGGTAGACGATCGCATACGAAGTAACAAAGCTTCCCATGCGTTGGTTACTTGTATACAAATACCTTGTTTTAGAGGCTGAACTCTGTAGCAGAACTACGCAACGACGCCACTACACTTACTCCAAAAATGGCTTTGAAGGTTCTCTGAAAAATAGACAGTGACGTTAGGTGAGTTAGTCTAGCTCAAACCGCTAACTCCGGTAAATTCGGAAATTGAACTATTGAATAAAAGCCTGAGAAATCAACATGGTAGTACCCTATGCAAATTGTGCCGAGCAGACAGAGTACGAAGATGAAACGGTTTCCGAAAGACTGACTGGTTAACGACACATGACAGATTGTGGGTTTGTTGGGAATTCGATAACTGAAGTTAAAGGCAAATATATATTAACTACACATACGGCATTAAGTGCGCCACCGGGTAACTGTTTCCTGTAATATCCACCGATATGGGCGCCACGTGCCTGATCTAGCTAGATCATAAATTAGCGTCGCTAAAAGGTAGATCGCAAATCGTTTGCCAAGCTTTCTTTATGTAGGTTCGGCGCATTAATTACAAGAAGCGAGAGCTGTTTCAATGCGTCATCATCCAACAAAGGGACCACTACTATGCGTCACAATTGCACTCGCTGTGCCGTAGCCTTCCTCTCTATTCTTTATTATATATTGCTTTTTAATGACGTTATCTTGAACTCACTGCATTGACATATCATTCAGCATATACGATAAGTGTTCGTCTCCAGTCTCAGACAGGTTTAGCTCTCACCTTTGATTCCCCAGTTCTAGCGCTATCCTTACTTTGCCGCTCGTTCACGACGAGCAGTTCTTAAACGATCCAAATACGCTTTCAGCAACGGCCTGTCGTTGTCATTGCTGTCGACGAAACTACTTTCGAGTTGTCTAATGCTGGTTGCGCATATTCGCGTTCAGTTACGCAATGATATTATCTTGTCCTGCCTTGTCCTCATCGTGTCAGGCTTTGATTGTCGCGATATATCCGATGGACGTGACCGGGCCTGTTTTGCTCGGCTTTTCGGCGACAACATCCTAACTCCCTTCTATTCAGGCCACTTCGCCGTCTCACATTATTGGCCGCCTTATATCTACCCATATACCCACTTTCAGTTAACAAGAACGCTTCGCTCCTTGGGAAGCATCCTGTGCTTAGCAAAACGTCCAACTCGCTACCACGTCTCGTATCCTTGGCCTGACTAACCAAGCACTCCGCTACAGATCGCATAAGCGCCACTCCTTCTGCTCTTATGACGCTTTCAAAAGATTGGACCTGTAAAGCATTGCCTGCCATCACAATGTCTGTCGCTATATCGATCTTTCCTCTGTTATGCCACGGCTGGTTGAAAGTGCCTACGTGAGTAGTTCGTGATTGGACCTGGTTTGCTGTTGATCTCTAGGCGTCCTACTGTCGCAATATCGTCATCGGCCCCGGACAGCGCTTGAGTTGGGCCAGACACCGGACTGTGTACCGTCAACGATTAAATATGTTATAGCCGTATGGATTAAGGCAACCATTATATAGATGTATCCTGACGGTATTCCATAGAGAAAATGGCAACAATATTTCGTTTTTTTTTAGGAGATGTCTTTCCTTCCTATAGTCAGAAATGTCAGAAAGTAGCTTATTGGCATAGGCATGGGTGAACCTTAATGACAGGTTTCCTCTACGACTATTTCGTCTGTTTCGATTTTCGCATGTCTCGGTTTAGGTGGTGTAATATAATAGGTTAGATTATATGCCGGCTATATAGTGCCAATGAGACCTTTCATCTTTGCTTTCTGTTATTCCTTTCTTGCCGGCGGTGGTCGTTAGCTATGGTTTCGACAGTAACACTTGTATCTCTGCTCTTGGTCTCACTATGAAAGGCTTTTTCAGGCCTTGAGGGACTCAACATTGCGGTCCTCCCAAATCCCTTTTTCTTACATAATGCCTACTTAAGGCCAAATATCAATGGATATTCTGTTAAACAAGCTAGAAGAATAGGCTCTTTAGCTAGTCGTGCTAATTTCTCCTTGGCTGTCACGTATTAGCTGCACGAAAGAATTTGAGTAAACATAAGTAATGGCTTCCTAGGAACATTACACAGTTCTTTTAAGGCTTTTCTTCTCCGTAGGAGCTGGACAAATTGCCTGCTACTATGCTTGAAGATAATTTTGTTCTTCATGTTTCCTGGAACGAAGCAGATATTAAATGTCATGCTTGAAATCAATTACAGTTTACCCAGAAGTTCTACCTGATCATTGTCTGCATGGGTCTGGCCAGGTCAATGGATTTGAACTCATTCGGCCCGTTGTTCACAGACACAAACGACGATATTCTTCAACCCTAGGGAGTAGCGGAGACCCCATGCACTCACAAAGAGTGGCACGTCAAGCAGAGCACCTTAATATATCTGCGGAAACAGCACAGAAGAGATACACTGGAGGGCAACAAAAATGATTCGAATCTAATTTCTTGTTCACAAGATCACACCGCCAGTTCAACAAGATCACAACTAAAGAATTGATGAACGCGAGAACGTCCCAGCGGCCGCCTATGGCCGCTACCTGTCTCGTCGTTCATCGTTTGCTTGCTCTTCGTCGCAGGTATTTTCCTAGATGCTTTTTTTAGGCACAGTACAAAAGACTGCTACTAGTGCCGCTGCCGCCATCATGAAAAGTAAGTAAAATGAGTAAATTTCACCTGAGAACCGACCGATGAGGGATCTACGAGGCGAAGTAAATGTAAGAGATGAGGGTTTACTAACAATGTTCTACCGATTTTCTTCGGTCTTCCCTGCGCTCACTTGTTTTGGCGTTTTCAATGCTCTAGCTATGATCCCAAAGATATTTTTTGCCCCTATCATCACGCCACCACCATAGAGATGCATCTCTGGCGGGGCAAAAGGCTACACAACGATGTTCTGCCCGGTCGAGTTCGACAGTAAGAAACTGGGCGATAGTGTTGAAGAGTACAGCGAATGCGTGGGAGAAGGCGATCGACGGCAGTGGTTTTGGGGGTGTAAGCGAGGCTTTCGTATCAAAGGGATGATGTTTTTAATGGTCAGATATACAAGTGGCATCACTGGCGTGAGTTGCACCACGTGTAAGATCGCACAACATGGCTATATGATGGAATGGAAATGGGGAGAGATGGTGATCTCCTTTGTTTAAGGATGCATGAAAAGGATCGCCGAGCGAACCGGAGAAACAAGATGTTGACGGTTTGAAGGAGTATGCGGGAACGCACTATTCGCACCATGAGAAATTCAAAGTAAACATTGAATTACGTTTTACTTGAGTATATTGCTCTTTCTGTGTTCTAAGATAGCCTCTGCTGGCAAGCATAGCTCGCCTCCACGTGCTCTATTCTTACCTCTTTGAAATCGAAGTCCTTTACGTACCTTACTTTTTCAATGTCATCTGTTGTCACTGCTTTGATATTTAAATTGGTAAATAGTCCAGCAGAAGAGTACTCAGGTCAAAAGTAAATAACGGGCATAACAACGATAGCGTTGGCCGACAACCGAATCGTTCTTTCTTGTTTTGTTTCCCTTTACGTCGAGCTGCTTTGGCCGAATTGCAACGGTAATACGATTAGAAGGAGTATGGCCAAAAGCAACTTTATGCATGGAACAGACGTTCGTCACTACATTCGTCCCTTTCGTATTCTGTCGCTTGGCGGTCGAAAGTGCAGACGAACGGGTAAGAAAACAACGACCAGCTGCGGGTAAGGGTAAAACGATGTACGCTTTGCGAGATAGAATAAAGGTACGAGAGACGTTTTATGGACGGCCGAATAAGGACCCAGATGATCACTTGTACAAGCAGCTTTTTGTTTGCATATACAAACAACGGACGAAGTACAAGCCGACAAAATAATGAGCCGGACACCGATCACGAACCAGTGGGCAAATAAGACGGAGCAGATAGCATTATAGCATACGAGAAGATAATTGGGTACCGGCAAAAAAAAAAGTAGTAATATTTCATTGTAGTAGACGAATCCATATGCCGTATTACGGCTAAGTTAACAAGATGGTAATGGGATCGTTTCCGAGACAACCAAATGCGAGACACAAAAAACCCTAGGGACCGTTTACTTCTCTAGCCTTCGAGTAATCTCTACGTGTAAAATTGATTTATAGCCAGTAGTTGATTCTACTTTCTGTGAAGGGAAATAACCGGACCGATTGATTCCACCTGTGCGAAGCCCGTGTTGACTGTTCAATTAAATGCGCTTTAGCAATGGGGCGGTATCGACAAATAGAATAGACTTAGAAATCTATTATATCAATACACAAAATCGTTGAGCAGAAGAGATAGTGTGCAGCAGAGTCTAGGTTGCTAGGCCGTTCGACCCAGTTGCCAACCTTATGTGAGTGGCGCAGCGACTACAATAGAGTTTATGGGAATTCGATTGGTTGACATAGCCTCGTTAAATTTCCGCAGCCTGTCCGTTAAATTGTTCAGGCGGATTCGTGAGACTCACAAATGTCGCCGCGTATCGGAGGCCAGAGCTAAACACAGAGAGCGGTAGCAGGAACCATTTAGACAAACCCCCTATGACCTCTTGGACATAGAGGTATCAAAAAGAGCAGGAAAAACACTATCTCCCCACGTCAGTTGTGACTGAGCTAAGGCGGTCCATCCAGAACCTCTCTGTTCAGTGGGGGGAATAAGCTTCGATTAATGATCGACCGAATAGGCTTAGCTCGTACAATATGATCAGTTCGTTAGAGCTCTAAAACGTAAACGCGAGTAGGGAAAAATCAAGTGGATTTCCACCGAAAGATTTTTTTTCTAATTTTAATAATGCAGTTTACATATGCAGATATTCGTTGTTTTATGAGGAACTCTGTGTGGTTGATTAAATACAGTGTGAACCTAATGTGCGTACTTTCAGTTGTTAAAAATGAAGGGCTATTATAGCTGATTATAGCCAGCAGCCAGCAGTGTAAATAAGCTTAACGTTCTTTTTTTACTACTCTGAAGCAACTTCCTGGATTTAAATGGTAGTTGGTAATGCTGGTCGATGATAATGGTCGTTTTCATTAAAACAATAATATATATACACTGTAAAATAGCTGAAATACGTGGTTACGCATCAAACCAGGTGGGTGCTTCGAAAGGTACGTGCAAACGATTACGTACAAGATATGATGACAGTTCAGACTTGATGCATGGAAACGTACGTAATAGTGATGTACGTTACTGAGTACTGAATTGCCACCTTCATGTTCCGGATTTCCTTCCATAACATATAACATGTAAGTAAACTGAACAAGTACATTGCTAATGGTCATAACATTTACAAGTTGTCTTTATCTTACTATTTGTTACTATACAAACACATTTGTCAAGTGTATTTCATTCAAAGAATAATTTTCATCAGTGATAATCAAAAATATCTGGCTAGTTTTTTATCGATAAACTAGCCAGTTATTTCAGCTAGACGAATGGTATTCCCTTACAGGTCTGTCACAAAAATCACGATGCGCCATAACATTTTCTAGTGGTCCACGTCAAATCTATTTGCAATGGCCTCAACCAACGTACGTGGTAGCACTGTGGCTCTCTGAGGGTGAAAAAAGGAAACATTTGAAATGTGATGCACTCATCAGTCATTTCAACATAGCGCAAAATTAATTTTTATTAAAAAAAAAAAAAATTTAAATTTCCAGTTCTGGGCTCAGGTGTGAGATATCATCTGTTATCATTCCAGTTGATCTCTCCTTCGGATTGAAGGATCCTAACGGATCGTGTCTATTTAATATGTCGACCTTATCGGTTCTACATATATGGCCGTATATTCGCAGAAACAGTACTGCAATGATATTGTAACTGCCACCACTTACGCTGATTCAGTAAACATACCTTATCACTCTTTGATGGGTTGTGAGGCAGATGTAATAACATTAGGCTTAATAATGATAACAACTATCGAATATCAGACAGATTTCCTCATTTCCGTTACTACAATTAGACCGAAACACCACTGGATTATTTTTACAGCGGCAGCTGCTGCTACTGTGTAGATATAATGGCAAATATTTCCGAGGTCGCAGTAGGTATCGTACAATATTCGGTGGGCATAGGCAATGCCCAACACATATACTTGTATAGATAGGTGAGTAGGTATATACGGCTTAGCAACAATCATATTAGATTAGTCGTATGCCCCTACAAGATGCTCTTTGCCGTACTGCAGCCGTACTCGATTCACTGCCACAACAGCTGGATCTATTGGAATGGGATTGTGCGCTGTGCGAACACGTAATATTGACACGTCTGTCAAATGTTCGATGAGTGTTAAGATGTTTACCACCGCGCCTTGCTGGGTCCTTTCCTCGCTTTTCCGGGCCACGCTCGTCTTCGCCGGAGACCTATGCTTCGGTCGTCTTTCGTCGTTGACGTGTGATCTTCTCCTCACTATATTGACAAGATGGAGTGGGTGATACAGAAAAAGAGCAAAGACCCGATGGCGATCCCGATGGTAACAGTGATCATGATGTTAATTGTTGCTACAGCTTCTCTTGATAATGGCAGAGATGGAACTATGTGCAAAATGCACGATAAGCAAGAGGCGGGCCCTATAGCGCGAGGCGCATGCTGTCAATAAGCGCCTTGACGTGTGAATGCTCAAACCCTCGATGCCCGACTCTCAATGGAAAGAGGATGACAGTCTACACTGGTCTTCTACTACTTCTACAACAGTTGCTCCTGCAAGCGTCGCTAGTGCATGTTGTGTAGTTGCTGGTATAGCTGGCCTGAAGGTTATTCTGCAGTCGTAGGAATGCCCATCAATATGTCAAATCGTGAAAAGACGGCTTTAAGAGGTGTAATCCGCAGGCTGTGTCGTATTGTGCGCGAGTGTGTTTTTGTTCGTCATACGGCAAGCAACGAAAGTTAGAAAATCGGGCAGGCGCTAAGGAAAATTGACAGAGAAACAGACGTGAGTCGGACTCAAAAGAACGAACTCGATCGCTTGTTTCGATCCGTCTTGCCACCGCCGCCTGCCCCGGACGAGGGAACGCTGTAATCCACGATTAGCGACTCGCCCATATATCCTCTCAGCAATCTGTCCTTTTCGGTAAAAAACAATGAGGTTTTCTAGCGAAAGAAAAGTTGTTCTTCCGATCTTTTAGGCATATGCAAGGATGCATACCTACTTCACCGGTGCACTACCCTCTCGTCACTTTTTGTACTCCGCGTACCGCTCTCCGATAGCAACCTCCTTCTTCAGCTATTCTACCTTTTTCACAGGTTCTAGTCACAGCTCTTCGACATCGTTGCGCGCTTCAACCCGTAATTGTCACGATCGCAAACTGGGCAGGTAGCCCAACCTTCATACACGAGTCTGCAGGCATATACGATACTGTGTTCTGTGTTGACGCATCGATGACGACAGAACAGCTTCCATAGCCCTGTTCCCTAAGTTTGCGTTCTGCTTTGAAAGACGTTAAAAATATGATATTTCTCAAAGCAACCGTTTAAATTTCTCCTCATGCTGTCCACCCTTAGAACGGAGGAGGCTAATCATAATCTATCGTATCGACAATCATATCAATGGGTGCTACAGCTACAGAATCAACTTGACTCAAATGAGACGGCCCGACGCAGACTATTCGATGTTTACTTTTGGTTACAAATATACATTCCAAACCCTTCAAACGAATCCTAACAAAAACCAATAGCAGAACACATATCGCACTATAAAAAATTAATGGATAGCCTTCATCTTCTCGATCTGTGAGATTTTTCCTTTTTTTTTCTAACAATATAGTTTCGGGTACAATCATGCGGGCACCTTCATGTTACCTTACTGCAAATTTTTCCTTTCCCTTTTCCGCTACTTTATACTTAAACAGTTAAATTTATATTAACTACATTCACTTGAAGGATTCGCACATATGTCCCCTCTTTTCTTTCATTTTTTCCTCATCGTTCCATTCTTAAAGAGCCTTAATCATCTCCTAAACCGCCCTATTCCCACTGATTGTCCTTTTATCACTCCCCTTTGATCCCTTTTTCCTTTA